>NC_068449.1:39090934-39113434 GCF_023373465.1 Oncorhynchus keta | reverse complement strand
CAGGGAAGGCGGTCATCTGCATCACATTTCCTTTTCAGCATGTCTTCAGTTTGATTTTATTGGACATCGTCTAGGACCCGGGGGCGGTCAAAGGTAATGCCAGAGAGCATCAGAAAGAGATACGGACGGGGTTCGCTGGGTTCCAACAAACACGAGGCTACGTCCCACAGCTTGGGAGAGTCATCGAAGTGATATGCCACAGGCGCTCGGTGTGAGTGAGCTCAGTTCGCTGCAGCAATGTTTATCATACTTTAGGGGCGCTGGATAAGCTATGGTCCTTTCTCCTCTGAGGTCCACTTACATCAAAACTAGCACTTAATAACTGACCAAATCAGTGTCAGATAACTATCTAAGGGACCAGTCAGCAACATCCCAGTGTTGGCCCGCGGACCTGAGATTGAGAAACAGCACGCCACAACAGCAAACCAACCGGTGGTTAACGGGCCATGGACCTGAATGTTGGACCGGCTATATCAGAGATACTGATTAATGATAATAAACAGAGAGAGATGCATCTGTACACGGTCTTGTCTCTGTCTTCTATACAGGCTTGTTTACTTCGGGTCTGACAGAATACCTAGAGAGATAGAAGCAGCTCGATTACAAAGAGTTTCTCTTCAGGCCTGACAGCCAGGCGTACGGTGAAGGAGGTGGAGGTAAAGCCCTCCGCTGCTTACTGGCTGCCTCTGTGCAAACACATAACACAGAGTTTGATGGTTCCAATGAGGAGAATAAAGGCTTGTTTGGGTGTTGTTGGCAGACTACTTGGGGTGATGTTGTTGGGGTTGGGGGGGGGTAATGTAAGGGGCATGAGATTTGGTAAATGTGTCCTGCATATTGATGACTGGTGTGGGCTGTGGGTGGGGTGGGGGGGACGACGACGACGACTGTAAACTCCTAAACTCTCTTTTCTGGGAAAGTCATTATATTTTACTAGATTTAGCCGAGCATATAAGCACACAAAAAATTAAACACGAACCAGAAACTATTTAACAAGCCCAAAAAGTGTTTCCATATTGGGTTGTCACACAACATGGTCATAATGTGAGGACACAAATGGGCTGACAAAGCCACGCGGGCCTCCATTTGGGACTGATCTGACGGTAATGGGTCTTACTGGAAGAGTACTGAGCTGGTGTGTGTGTGCCCTTACAAAAGAAAACATGAGATAATCACGTGAAAAAAACACGTGGTTTTCAGGAGGGGTTGAAACTATTTCAGGGAACAGAACCGAAAACCAGATAATAACAAAAGTTTTCAAAGAACAGAAATGGAACCGGGAACGAAAGTGACCCATACTGTTCTGGACCAGAACAGTTATTTTAAAAGCATGGGAACAGGTTAATAATGTTATTTTACGTACTAGTGATTTTTTTTCTAGTTCCACAAAAAAAATGCAACTAAGCCCCCACTCTGTCACTCTGAACCTTATTCCAGTGGCTGCATGCAAGCAGAAAATCTTTGCCAGTGTGTGTGCCTGTTTAGGCTACATGCCCCTTCCCCCTACGAAGCATAGGCCACTGTACTAGAGTTGACAATCGTGATTCAGAAGATAGGAAAATAGATTTTGAATTAGCTAGAGATGAATGGATTAATGTCAGTCGCATCTTGCACCCTAGGCTACACTTGTCTGTGTTTACACGCATGTAAACGACTTTAGCTTTGCCTGCTCTCTCCTCACTGATTGGTGAAGTCATTTAATGAACTAAATATGAAAAAACGGTTAATTTCACAGGTAAAAAAAAGAACCGAAAGGAACAATATAAAAACTTTTTTTTAAATTCGAACCGGTTCAGAACTTTATTTTGCTGGTTGGAACAGTGGAACAAAACAAAACTAATACTGGTTCTGTTCAGAACTAAACAATTAGGGACATCATTTCTGTTCCAAACCCTGGTGTTCGTGACACGTGTGAAATGTCACATGAAGAAAAAAATATATTGTTGTATTTTTGTTCATATGAGTCAGACATGTGTGGATATGTGTGAAGTTACATGCTTATTTTTTCACCACATCTGGCTACATCTGGTCTCTCAACCAGGGACCGTCACTGCTTAGCTTCAGAGGTAAACCAGCAGTGGGATGAAAGACGCTATGTTGTTGGAATGAATGTGCAAAAACTTGCAACAGGAAGAAAAGGCATAAAAAGCAGGGGTAACCACCAAAAATAGGGAGGTGTTGCAGGAAAGAGGGAGGTGTTTCATTTAATTACGTCGTCGTGTCACATTTCTCACAGAAAACATTTTTTTCTGCATCCATTTTCATTGACAATGTTTCCTTTTGCGATCAATACCTTTGGGTTTATGTTTTTGCTTTCATTCTTTTTGTTCACAATACTAACAATGTTGTTCCCGACTTCAGAAGTTTTGCCTAATATTAAAGGCACAAAAGGAACTCACTCTACTAGAGGATTGCACCGTATAATAACACTATGACTCTAGTAAAGGTGTTTAAAAGCAGAAATCCTTCATTGAAACATGAACAGCGTGTTTTTCCCCACCACTGTTTCAGTAAAAAGATGAAGGCTGGGGCTGGAGAAATGCAACGGCTCTCAAATCCATACACGTCGCTATGGATGCAAGGACTGTAGTTTTGATTGTGTTTTAAGGCTATTACAAGTGGTTGTTTACGTTTACTTTGCTTGCAAAACATTGGACTAAAACAAAACATATATTTTGGGGTTCTGTTTTGGGGTACGACAGTTCGAACTAAGCTCAGAAGCATTATTACGTTGTGTTCTTCAAGAATCAATTGGGGGTATTATCATTCATTTACAAGTCCAAAAATGGATGTAGAAACTAAGGATTGCCCCTTTATCATGCAGTGACCTTCATACGGCAGAACGACGTCGCCATTTGAATGCAATCCATTAACTTGCCCCCTCCGTCCACTGTTCCCGCAAAATTGTTCCCTTGTCCCGCATTTTCCTTTTTAGAGGTGGTCACCCTAATTCCACCAGTGGAAACTTTTCAAACATGTTAATAACACCGTCTTTTCACATGTGAGGAGAATAACACTAGTTCAACCCCGCATGCGATTCTGCAATTCCACATGTGAAAGTCAGATTTTTACACGTAAAAGTTTTATTTGGGGTGGAGGGGGGGCAGAGAGAGGACAGTTTATGGGCAGAGGTTGGACTGGACCATTGTCAAAGACTCAGAGATGGTAGTTAAGAGGGTTTGGATGTGTTCCTTTACCAAAAGAATAGTGTTCAAACCCCTGTTGGACTGGACATAGTACACTTTTATCAAAACCCATTTCCTATAGCTACTGTGTTTCTCCATCCACGCACCGGCTGTAGCCAATCATATGTTCTCATTTGGGTCTTAAAAAGTCTCTCAAAGAGATGATTGAAAACACATTTGTTAAATAATAATCGAAAGAGGTAAAGGGATTGATCTTTTCTGGCTCCTTTATGAACATAAAAAGCTGGTCCTCATCCCTCATTTCACTGAGGGATAAAGAGAGAGCGAGAGAGGGAGAGAGAGGGAGAGAGAGGGAGAGAGAGAGAGGGAGAGAGAAGACATTTGGACATTTTGGAAAAAGTGGAAAAAGGAGAAAGAGGAGTGATTTCTGGCATTATAGCCCCCTGATCTTTCTCCACATACCTCTGCTGTTGCTCATCTGGGTCGTTTCCTGCTCATCATCTCTCCATTAAACAGAGGTTCCATTCCGATTCACACCCTATTCCCTATATAGCGCACTACTTTTGACCAGGTCTTTGGTCAAAAGTAGTGCACTATATAGGGAATAGGGTGCAATTTGAGACGCACAGGAGTCAATTTGTTTCACAAGAACAGAACACCTCCCGGGGAGACTCAACAGTTCACTGAGTTGACGAGACAGTTGGAAAACAAGACAAAGACTTTTCACCACTGGGTGAGGATTCTCAAAGACGCTGTCCGACCAATGACCTGCCACTTACGGAAGCAGAGACACCTTAGCCTGGTCCCAGATCTGTTCGGACGACAACCATAGGAGTTGGCTGTACAGCACAAACAGATCTCAAAGACCAGGCTAGAGACACCTTTTGTCTTTACACAGACCACTGGGTTCAGTCACTACAGATGACCACAATCCTCTATTATCTGATGTTAAAAGAGACTCTGGTCCCATACAGCCATAGGCACATGCATACCAGCAGACATAGCCTACTGGCATGCCAAGGCGTAATCTTACCCTACCACTTACCCTAACCACTCACTAACATGCCTGAATCTAACCTGGCCCAAAGAGATTTAGGGCCAATGCAGTGTTCACCTACAGGGTATTACAGGCTAACCTACAGACATTCAGTCTCTCCATAAAACACCACGTGAGACAAACGTGCAAGTGTGGAACATGAGTTGCAGGTTTAGGAGCTGAGCTCTATTTGGACAGATTGAGGATAACTATAATGTCAGTTGTTGGAATACAGACGGACGGGCACCTTGAGGGAGAGCAGGGAGAGATGCAGCACTGGGAGAAATTACAGGTTGGACCAACTAAACCAGACGAGTTGTCAGAAGATGATGCGATCTGTCTTCCAACTCCACGCCTTGGGTTGATTCAGGACAGCTCAAAAATACGTAATCCCTTCCTCCTCTTTTCTTCTCTCCTCTCCTCTCCTTTCTTCCCCGAGGAAGAACAACCAATCAAATGAATCTCACAAAGACGCGGTGTCTTCTAATCAAATACAGATTTGTACAAAGTTGCACACTATCAATTGCCGGTCTACAAACTCTCACGAGCAAAGCGTTTCCAAAAGGAAAACTGTCAGGATAGGTGAAATGCTCATCAGTTATAACAGCATCTGCTTATCAATAGTGGGTAAACATTCAATTCAACTTAACTCAGCAGAATTCAATTCAACTTAGCTCAACAGAATTCAATTCAACTGAGCTCAACAGAATTCAATTAAACTTAACTCAGCAGAATTCAATTCAACTTAGCTCAACAGAATTCAATTCAACTGAGCTCAACAGAATTCAATTAAACTTAACTCAACAGAATTCAATTCAACTTAAGCTCAACAGAATTCAATTCAACTGAGCTCAACAGAATTCAATTCAACTGAGCTCAACATAATTCAATTAAACTTAACTCAACAGAATTCAATTCAACTGAGCTCAACAGAATTCAATTCAACTGAGCTCAACAGAATTCAATTCAACTTAACTCAACAGAATTCAATTCAACTGAGCTCAACAGAATTCAATTCAACTGAGCTCAACAGAATTCAATTCAACTTAACTCAACAGAATTAAATTCAAGAACGTTCTTTTCCCATGAGGGAAGTTATGCATGTAGATGTTCCATTTCCTCTGTCTTTCAGATTTCACAATCCTGTCACTTGTATAATGTTGCTTTGAATAGACACTGAGAGGGTCCAAGCGAATCATGTTCATAATGTGTGTTTCCCAGAGGTCATGGGTGAGCTGTGCTGTGTGTCAGGATGATCATAGAATAATATATACACAATGCTCCACCCTACCTCCTCTGCCACTGGAACACATGCAAGGTTGTGTGTGTGTGTGTGTGTGTGTGTGTGTGTGTGTGTGTGTGTGTGTGTGTGTGTGTGTGTGTGTGTGTGTGTGTGTGTGTGTGTGTGTGTGTGTGTGTGTGTGTGTGTGTGTGGTAGTAGATGGTCATTTAGGAGGCGGTGGTTCATGGGAACAGTAAGAGCAGCTGGTGGTACGCCGCGAACAATATTGTGGCTACTCTTTTATGGACAATTAATCTCTTCTTCTCTTTTTTATTTTCCTCTATCTCCCCCCCCCCCAGCCACACAAAACACAGAGCAAGAAGACCACAGTCATCCTGACGAACCAACTCTTCCCATGGAAACTGTGTCCAAAATGGCATCCTGTTCCCTTTATAATGCACTACTTTGGTGAGGAATAATGCACTATATAGGGAATCGGGTGCCATTTGGGACGGAGACATAGTAAACATCACATTAAACATGAAAGGAGACAATCACAGGGGCTTCTCTCTCATCCCCTGCAGGGGAAAGAACTGAAGAACAGAACCCGGGGAGGAAGTAGGGAAAGGTGCGTAGGAGAAGATGTGGTAAAAACAGGGGAATAGAGAGACTCGCAAAAAGAGAGCGGGAGAGAGAGAGCGGGAGAGAGAGAGAGAAAGAGAGAGAGAGAGAGGGGGGAGATGGAGAGAGAGAGAGAGAGAGAGAGAGAGAGAGAGAGAGAGAGAGAGAGAGAGAGAGAGAGAGAGAGATAGAGAGAGAGAGAGAAAGAGAGAGAGAGAGGGAGAGAGACTAAAGGAAAGTGATTGAATGTGGACAAGGGAGAAGCACACCCTCTACAGGATGGAACAGAGAACTGCAATCAACTGTTGACATGCCTCTCAGCGAGTCAGGATATTATTCCATCCACCACAGGAGGCTGCTGGGGGGAGGACGGCTCATAATAAAGTCTGGAGCAGAGCAAATGGAGAGGCATCAAACACCTGGAACCAAATGTTTAATGCATTTGATACCATTCCACTAATTCCGCTCCAGCCATTACCACAAACCTGTTCTCCCCAACCCCCTGTGCCATCCACATGCCCGGTCTCTTCTGATAACGCCAAGTTTGGATGTTCCTTTCATCTCAATTCACATGATTCTTTCCCCTTCATAACATCTGAAAACATGATCAGTGTCTTCAGGTCTCAACCCTCCTTATCCTCCCCAGCAACCGGATGATTCAAACAGGAGGATGATATCACAACATATCCAAACAGTCAGATAAGGGCTGGAAAAGGCTGGGGAGCTCAGCTCCCTCTTCTTCTCGAATAGGAAACATTTAAAGCCCTTACAGCCTGCAGCAAAGGAAGACAGCCTTGACCTTACTGTGGAAAGGGAGGATGGAGGGGTGGCAGCGAGATCAAGGAGGATGAAGTCAGAATGACACTGCGGAGAGAAGCCTGCCGCCGCATGACGAAGCTCGCATCCACTTCCAGACCGTGGTGTTTGCCTACGGAGGAGCTGATAGAAACCGATAGAGAGTCACTGATTTATTTTGCCTGTGAGTTGGGTGTGAGCAATTCAAACCAGTGCTGACTGGCTGGCTGTAAGGATTGGATCTGTAAGGGTCATATCTGATATCCTCTGACCGAGCAGCCTGCTTGTTTGTGGTGGTGGGAGGAAGCAGGTGCCTTATCCAAAGACCAGGAAGAAAGCCACATACAGTATACATCATACAGTGAAGCCTCTCTTCACACACACAGACACACACAGACACACACACACACACACACACACACACACACACACACACACACACACACACACACACACACACACACACACACACACACACACACACACACACACACACACACACACACACACACACACACACACACACACACAGGCTTCTTCCTCAGGAGGCAATGGATCAGATCCACCTTATTAATCAGGAACATTCTTTGAACTGCAGACAGACATGTTTCCCCTCAGCTATGTCTGTCATTCCATCCGGTCTGTCTGTAGGCTAAAACCACTCCAGGGGGTGATGAGATGAGATAACTCCATACAGCTCAGAGTCCTCGTAAAACACAACACACACACACACTCCTCTTCTTCACTGTCTCCAAAATAACTGCAGTCATTCCTCAGCCTAGACTCCAAGCCCAAGCCTCCCCTCCCAGTCCCTGTGAGAGCTCCAAGAATGTTTCTGTTTTGTCTCCTGATCTCTCAACTCAAATAGAATAATTCAATTGAAAACAAACGTCAACATAGCTAAGTCCCTAGGGCCCCGCTGCGTTGCATGGCTGCTGGGTAAAGGGAAGAGAAAGGAAGAGAAGGGAAAGCAGGAAAGGAATGGGGGGGGATGGATGTTTTGGCCCTCTCCTTTCCTCCTCCCCCTCTCCCCCCAGGCCAGTGTGTAGTAATAAACGTCCTCTATAAATCTACACCTCCCTCACAACACCTCGTCCCCCCCCTCGTCCCCCCCCCCATTCCCTCCTCCAACCTTTTTAACAGCTCCTTTTCTTCTCCTCTCCTCCCTCCTTCACCCACAGCTTTCTTTCTTTCTTTCTTGCTCTGTCATGGATTACAGGAGGTGTGTGTGTGTGTGTGTGTGTGTGTGTGTGTGTGTGTGTGTGTGTGTGTGTGTGTGTGTGTGTGTGTGTGTGTGTGTGTGTGTGTGTGTGTGTGTGTGTGTGTGTGTGTGTGTGTGTGTGTGTGTGTGTGTGTGTGTGTGTGTGGGTTAGTCGAGGCAGGGCAGACTACATAGATTTGCATATAGGGTTACCTAGTTCTATTTACATACACGACTTGATTGTGGCTGCCTGTTATGTGTCTGAACATGGTGGGATCACTATGGTATCAGGTTACAGGCCTATAGCCTACCTATCTGTAAATAACCTGATGGGGAATGAGTAGAGAAGATTACAATATTACTAGATATTATTCGCCTGGCTCCAGATCTGTTTGTGCTGTCTTGCCAACTCCTATGGTCACTGTTTGACCAGGCTACAATATTATAGCCCTACACTATATAGAGTATGTAGCCTACATCTAAGGTGCAAATATAGATTTGAAACACTGCAACTGCACTGAATAGATGGTAGAACAGTGGATGCCTATTCTCATGCTGTAACTTCCAATGAGACTTCCTGTTCAATCATCAGGGAGCAGTCCGTGAATTTCAAATAACAGAGCAGGTTTTCATTGTAAACTGAGCCAAGGCTGTAGGCTCAAATCAAATCAAATGTATTTATATAGCCCTTCGTACATCAGCTGATATCTCAAAGTGCTGTACAGAAACCCAGCCTAAAACCCCAAACAGCAAAGCAATGCAGGTGTAGAAGCAAGTTAAACTAATTCTGCTGCATTACATGTGGCTGTGCTGTGCGTGCGTGCCTGCGTGCGTGCGTGTGCGCGCGCGTATGGCTGGAGTTGAGCGAGGTAGGTAAGGGTTAAACTAATTCTGGCTGCCTTAACAGAATCCACCGGAAAGTCGGTTGTTCAACAGGACAATTAAGAGTAAATGAATGACAGTGTGTGTTTCTGTGTGTTGTGTGTGTGAAATAGGATGATAGCAGAAGGGAGCCTGAGGATACTATGTAGGGAGAAAGATACTTCAACTATTTGCATATTGTTAAAACATTGCCAAATAATATAACACTTAAAAAACTTTTGTGAGTGTAATGTTTATTATTCATTTTTGATTGTTTATTTCCCTTGTTTATTTCCCTTTTGTTTATTTCACTTGCTTTGGCAATGTAAAAATATGTTTGCCATGCCAATAAAGCCCTTTCAATTAAGAGAGAGAGGGAAGGGGGAGAAAGAGGGAGAGAAAGAGAGGGGGAGAGAGAGAGAGGAAGAGAGAAAGAGAGAGAGAGAGAGAGAGAGAGAGGGTGGGAGAGAGAGAGAGGGTGGGGGGGGGGGGGAGAGAGAGAGAAAAAGAGGGTGGAGAGAGAGAGGGAGGGGGGGGGGAGAGAGCGTTACAAAGTAAACAAGTTCTGACTGTTTGCCTAGAAGAGCTGGAGGAAAGTGTTGTTGAGGAAGTTTAGAACACCTTCAAACTAGACATCCCGACTTGTAATAAAGTAGGCCTAGGCAAGTAATACAATGTACAGTATGTGGTTGATTATAATACAGTAACATGGGATGGGATAGGAGGCTACGCTGTGTCTACTAGGCTTCAAAACTTGCTTGAACAAAAACGTGACATGCTGAAAACCGGCAACTTTGAACAAACAAAAGTCAATGGGCCTTGCAGACCGTTGACAAGCCTAAGCTTCTTGATGGATTGAAGGGTTTAGGCTCATGACTCATAACACTTACATCGGAAAATGGATTCACGAGTGTTTCTGTAAGTGCAAGTCTGCATGTTGGAATAGGAAATTGTTTAGTTTGCATTTTTCCTACCTGGATGATTCCAATATATTGAATGTAACATTGTGCTGTAACTTCATTCTGCAGACTGAATAAGATGAGAGGGGAAAGTCTAACGCATTACAGTTTGTTTTGAAAACTTGGAGAAAAGTATTATTAGAGTTTCAAAGTCAATGCAACATGTGCGCTGAGAGAACGCTTTGCAACTGGTGCAACTGTCTCCCCCCACACACACACAAAAAAGGGTTCGATCTAAGAAACGCCGCGTCACTACAAGCTCCTCCTGCACACGATTATAAAGGAAATGCGCGGAACTGGTGCGAGGCAGAGGGGTGTACTAGTAGTTAGGGCAAAAAAAGTTGACAAAACAGAACTTACCATCCTGTGTAATTTTAATTAAAAAAAAAAAACATACTTTAAAAAAAAATACTTATTTTGGATTTGATTTTCTACGCTGCCAAGATGACTATGGCAGTGGTTTCGCCATTCGACTTCAGCGAAGTAATGAACAAGGTAACTTTAGCTACAAAAAAAGTCCTCTCCTCGGCTTTTTCTTTCCAAGCCAATGTATGGAGGCAAGTCAGTGCTGGAATTCGACATTTCACTAGGCTAGTTTTGTGTGGTTTTAATTTAAAATGTTTACGCTTTTCTAATGCATTAAAGGGACCCGTTAACATGTAGATAAGATACGAAAGTGTAACTACTGTAGTTTGCTCATTGAGCTTGCAAACTAACTTTACCCGAGAGTGCGCTTTCGGGCCAAGCGCAGTGTTCGCCTCTGGTGCAAGATGTCTCTTGTTGTGATTTTCTTTTTCTTTAAAAAAAACTTTGTTGACTAACTTTCGTTTCCTTGTTTGATTGCTAATATCCCGTCATAAAAGAGTGAGTCCGACCGGGTTAACTCGAGTGATATAACGGGAAACTTGCTGGCCTGCTACTTTTGCTCAAGGGAAGTGTTAACCACGAGTGCTTTTGATGATTTAATTCAATGGAAACAGTTAGCCTAGCGATCGAAACTTCTTTTATAGTGTGCAGTTGGATCAATTGGGATCTTTTCGCTGACCAACGCGTAATTCAAATCTAAGTAAGCTGCTATAATTGCATGTACATGAATCCGATTTATATTTGACGTGATGTTGCATTCATTCAATCAAGTTTCAATATACTTGTGCCTGAAACTACAGTTTTGAAACCCATAGCCTATGTGTTGTTGTACTGTATTTATGTTGAACAACTTTTGAAGTTAAATTGATGTTATTGTGCATAAAAGGGTCCACGTAACGTTAGCTATACATACATCTTGTGTGTGAGGCAAAACATGCTTTCGAAATTATTCCATTTAATCACCTAGTCGTGCAAATCTAGGCCTGATGCGAGTGTTCTTTTGACGAGAACTTCGTTACTAGCCTACTATGCCTTCCATTTTGAGTTTCTTCACACTACGTTTTCATTTCGCTTTTTCATTTCAAATTTAAATGAAAAAAGATTCAGCAGCTCCTTTGTAACCGGGACCACGATCGCTCTCAGGCGCTCCTTCCTTTGCGCCATTTACTTTGCAGGCACACATTCCTCAGTAGGGCAACTTGCCAAACCAGCTGTTGTTCTGTTCTATAGGTCTGCATCCGCCTTAGGATTTAATGCGTAACGAACATCAATGGTCATTCAGGGATTTCTTTATAAATGTTTTCCTTCCCTTTGCGAAATGTAAAACACTCTTTCTTGTGGTCTTTGCATATAAATACATTTGTTTGTTTTTTGTATTGACTTTAGATCTAATATTTTGTCTCTTTCCAGAACAACAAGATGCTGAACTACAACAACAACAACATACTGAGCTCCCCCCATCATGCCATGTCCACCCCCACCGGAGCCCTGCTGGACAGGGACAGGAAGGCTGTGGGGACCCCCTCGCTGGGCAGAGGGGTGTCTGTGTACCACTCGGTCACCCTTCCCAACCCCAGCTCCAAGTTCCACCAGAACCAGTTCCTCAACAGCCTGAAGATATCAGACCCCTCCTCCTGCTCAGGGTTAATCAGTGGCAGCAACAAGGAGAACCGCATGAGAGACCGCTCCTTCTCCGAGACAGGCGAGAGGCTCCTACAGAAGTGCCTGGGGCCGGCTAGTCCTACCAGCCTGGGATGCAACAGCCAGAGCCAGCAGCAGAGTCAGGTCAACTCCAGCCGCTACAAGACGGAGCTGTGCCGTCCGTTCGAGGAGAACGGAGCCTGCAAGTATGGCGACAAGTGTCAGTTCGCCCACGGTATCCACGAGCTGCGTTCTCTCAGCCGCCACCCTAAATACAAAACCGAGCTGTGTCGCACCTTCCACACCATCGGATTCTGTCCCTACGGTCCCCGCTGTCACTTCATCCACAATGCAGAGGAGCGCCGTGGACCCCCTCCCGGATCCTCCTCCTTCTCCCCGCTCTCCTCCAATAAGCTGGAGCGTCCTCGTCTGCAGCACAGTTACAGCTTCGCAGGGTTCCCCAGCTCCGGGGGTCTGAGAGGAGAGGGCAGCCTCACCCCTACACCCATGTTCTCCCCAGAAGAGATGCCTGAGTGGCCAAGCTGCAACCCCTTCACATATTCCAGCCAGGAGCTGGCCAACCTGTTTGGCCCCAGCCTGGGATCCGGCGGCCCCGCGGGGACCGAACCCAACACCCCTGCACCCCTGTCTCCGACCAACACCCCCTGCTTCTTTAGGCCCATGTCGGAGTCCCCCACTCAGATGTTTGAGTCTCCGTCCAGCCCTCCACAGGACTCCCTGTCAGACCAGGAGGGGTATCAGAGTAGCTCAGGGGGCAGTCTCAGCGGGTCAGAGTCCCCCAGCCTGGACACCAACAGACGCCTCCCCATCTTTAGCCGCCTCTCTGTCTCTGACGACTAGACTGCTCCTAATTAATGTACGTTAGCCGTCGCCTCCCAGAAAGAGAAAATGAATGGACAATGGCACTCCCCTCTACCATGGTCCCCTGCCCCTTTCCTCCACAAAACAATATCAATTTAGTTCCAAGTTTGAATGATCTAAGGATAAAGTGACTTAATTAAGGGAACTTGTTTTCAAATCACCCCAGAAATCTCTTCCCTGCTGTTTACTCCCCTCCCCCTCGTAGAGCCTACCCTGTCTTCTGGCGTAGTGCCAAAATGGGAGAGGAAATGAATGAACAATGAGAATGATGGTGTGAGAAAAAAAAGAGGGAAAAAAAGAGATTGTTAGACTGTTGTTTTGCCAGGTGCCACCTGTCTTTCTGTTCTTGAACACTTAGCAGTGCTAGTGAGCCTTTGGCACGGGGAGTGTATCATCGCACCACACGCCCCACTCTTCCACCATCCTCTGACGTTACCACCTCTCAAGCGCACTTCCCTGGTCTACTCTGCGCTGAGCTCGCTGGAGGGTGCTCAGTAACAAACCCTGTCCTCAGATCAACCACAGCTGTTTTTACTACAGACTTTGAGCAACAACAAAAAATACATAAACTGAAATGATATGAATAGTTTTAAAACAAAGTGCCAGGGGCAGTTGGTTGGTGCGTAGCATGTGCGAGAGTTGATTGGCTGGATGGACTACAGTCTGAGAGTTTTTGATTCAACGTTGACTTGTCCCATCATGGTTCTTCTCAAGCATTCTTTGTTGAGTCTCATTTTATGTAATAGCGGAGCAGGACTGGAGCAGGAAGTGACTGACAGACACAGGAAGTGTTGCTGGTCACTGGCAGTTGTGTTTCTGAGGATGAAGGATGTCTTTAATGTCTAACTGGTTATTAAACCTTGAAGACGATTTGGTTTCTGTCCCGCTCCCTCTCTCCTCCCCAGCCCGCCTCCGTCCATGCTGTTCTGCAGGCAGCAGGGAATTCCAGCATTCCCATGGTGCAGTTCTTCCACTTCCTGCAACTTGAGATGGGATCTCTAAGCTATCTTATTTTTTCCTCTTCCCCTATAGAATCAGAATCTGGCTCTGAGGAGCAACTGTTGACATCTCCCCGCTCCCTTCTATGGTTTTTGATGTATAATTTTTTTTATTGTTATTATTATAGTTATTGTTTGTTTTAAAACTTTCCAAGCATTGGTGCTTGTCACTGCTTATTTAACTTATCGAAACATATTTATTGGTGATCATATGCATTTAGTTTTTTGTTTTGTTAATTTTGTATTTATCTGGATAATGAACAATAGAATATATTTTCTTTTTATGTTAAATTATGATCTTCGGTATTAATCTAAAGATTGTGAAGATGTTTTGTCAGTTTCCTTTTTTTTTTTTCTTCTTCTCCCACAGTTTAATATATTGTACTACAATGACTGCAACAATATTTGTAACTACACTTTGTTAAAATAAAACTTAATTTAAAGCAACAAAAAAAAATACAGGATTTTTTTTTTTTTTTTTTAGCATTTTGATTATTTATTTGTTTTCCCCCTTATTGGACTGCAATTCTAGCAAAATAACACCTGTTGCATTATCATCCCGTGACTGTCCTATCCTCCCTTACTCTTTACAACGTTTTCTCTGACCGTAACAGTACTTTACTGTTCCTACTTTGTTCAGCTGTTTTGTATTCTATTAAATCACACCAGCTTGGTTCCATATGGAGACCGATCAGGATTCTCGTTCATAATTATGACTAAAGTGGTAAAAACCAAGAGTTACAACACATAATGATGAGTATCCCCATGTTCCCTCTCACATCCTGATTTGAAGTGTAGGGTTTAAAGGAAGGTTATGGCTGAATGTTATGTAATACACTTAACCAAGGATTTAGAGGGAAAAAAATACTGTTTGTATTACAAGCAATAGCAGTGACCAAATGGGTTGAGGAGAAGACATCTTGTGTTTTTGATTGGATGTTTGATTCACTTGCAACTGTTATAAAGGGCCTACTTTTGAATACATTCCAGGTAGCAAACTAAGGACTTTTATATTAAACGATGGAAGATGGTGAAATTGTTTTAATTTCTTGTTCCGTGTTTCCTTAAAGTTTTGAGCAAAAGGTTAAACCGGATTATTGACACAAAGAAAGTACAACTGTTGAATGTATTCTTCCAGCCATGGTTTTTCACTACAGTCATTTCTATGTGAGTTTATATTAGAAACTGATTTCTCTTTTTGTAACTATTGATTGCAGTTAACCAATAAACCCTGTATTTTTGAAGCAATTGTTGTGTACTCATTCATCCACCCACTAGTGAACTGATTAGAAGACATCTCGCATTGACAGGACATTTAACAGAGCTCTTACACAATTGTTTACCTTGCTGCACCAGTAGACTTTGTTGCCATATGTCAGACTATTTGTTGTTGAGGGGGAAATGACCATTTATGAAAAGAGATTCCTGTTGCAGCGCGTCCCATAACAAAATGTCCCGCCGACAGCTTATCTATTGGTGACAGATGTGGACACTGATTTAACCTTACCGAGCACAGACAGCCTGTTACATTTACGACACGTTAATACATACTCAATACCAAATAAATAGCTGAAAACGGCATCGTTTATTGATTCGATTAGTTAAACATTACATGGCACAGGAAGAGATCCGTGCGTTACCGTATGTGGGGTGGAGGGAGTTTCAATGAACCAGCTCATGATTGGTGGACATGAGAGAGAGCAGATTGGTAGACAGGAGAGGGAGCAGCCTGGTGATTGGTGGACTGGTCTAGCTAGACCTGTTAGGAGATTGTCCCAGGGTGATCAAACTCTGAATGAGCTGGTTTGATTACACAGACTGAGAACCATGCTCTGTTTTACCTGGAAATGTCGATCAGGTCATTAAGGTTATGAGAGGCTGATATGGCGAGCCAGTCAGTCAGCGAGAAGAAACATAGTCAGAGATGGGTGTAGTGACGATGGTACGGGTCATGTTCAGTAGGGTACAAAAATGTTACGAAATCCCAAATTAAAATGAGCATTTCTTATTGGACTACAGATAGTTGGTCTACCTACCTCTTCAATTCACCCATCGTAAAAAAAACAAACATTTCCTCCTGTTTCATGACTACCGGACTACTTTATTTGTTCTGATTGTTCCAGGCAGACACCTCTAACCTCAGTTTTGTATTAGATGACAGAGAAGTCCAGAGAAGATCAGGAACTAACTCCAAATGGAACTACATTTTACCATGCCGAGTGCTGCCCCAGTCAGTTGACCCATAAGCCCCTTCCTGTTTCCTCAGTTCAGGTTGTTGCTTCTGATGGATTATCTTGTTCCTTTGTGTTGCCCTGAACAGGCCAGGGGAGAGGGAGCACCTGTTGTGGACCTGGTACTACTTTAGGCCCAGGCCTCTACCTCCCCCTCTTTCAAATCATGACAGGTAGACAGATGAGACTGCTCACCTGTGCAAACAAGGTTTGCTAAACATCTTTGGGTGCCATGTAGCCTTTACCTCAGTGTTGTAAAGCAACCTGGCCTCAGATCATTTCGTATTGTTCTGTGCGTAAATTCGAGACATTCCATTTATTTAGGATGGTATGTTAAGTTTCATATGGTATGTATTCATCTGTGGATGTCCATCATCCATTTCGTATATGTTGCGGATTACAATTCATATGATGTTACGGATTTGCAAAACGTACAATATGTTATGAATTTGCGAAACTTATGTGTTACGAATTCCAATTTATTGTGGCTAACATTGGCTAGGTATTAGGGTGAAGGTTAAGGTTAGGACTTATGTTAAAGGGTTAGGGGAAGAGTTAGCTGGAAGGGTTAGGGGGAATGGTTAGCTGACATGCTAAATAGTTGCAAAGTAGCTGCAAAGTAGCTAATTAGCTGCAAAGTAGCTAATTAGCTCAAATGCGAAAGTTGTCCACGATGAGATTCAAACACGCAACCTTTGGGTTGTTAGACGTTCATGTTATACCAAATGTAACATATCATTTGAGTGTCCCAGATTTACATTTACTATGGGTCTAATCAATGAGACCAGGCTGTGGAAGCCCCAAGGAAATGTACAAGTAACTGCTCAAATAAAGGAAACACCCAAATAAAGTATCTTAACAGGGCGTTGGGGCCACCACAAACCGCCAGCACAGCTTCAAGGCACCGTGGCATAGATTCTACAAGTGTCTGGAACTCTATTGGAGGGATGCGACACCATTCTTCTGTGAGGAATTCCCTAATCTGGTGTTTTGTTGATTGGGGTGGAAAACGCAGTCTCATGCGCCACTCCAAAATCGTCCGTAAGTGTTCAGTCAGATCGAGATTTGGCGACTGGGCGCACACACGCACACGCACGCGCGCGCACACGCACCCCTGAAACGCCCTATGCTCATCTGAGACCCGTCTTTCAAAGTCACTGAGACTTCTCCTTCAAGCCAGAGTAGCCACAATTATAGGCGACTGGCCATTTTTATAAGCAGGATGGGATGTTTTAATGGCTTAATTCAGTCAGGAACCACACCTGTGTGGGAAGCACCTGCTGTCAATGTACAAAACGTTGTATCCCTCATTTCCTCAAGTGTTTACTTTATTTTGGCAGTCAACCCTAAGAATCCCTCAAGAGCAGAACAGCAGTTTAAGAAACAAAATGAACGCTCTTAACTTCTCCATAGAACAAAGTAGTAGAAAACTATACATTATACATGCTCATGACATGTCTTACAATCACAGGAGGCTGGTGTGGGGAGGACGGCTGGAGTGGGGTGACTGGAATAGTCTCAAACCGCCGGAAACCACGTGTTTGATGTGTTTGACAACATTGCGTGAATTCCTTTCCAGCCATTACTATGAGCCCGTCCTCCCCAATTAAAGTGCCACCAGCCACCCGTGCGTACATCATAAATGCATTACACCTGCAGACTTTTGTGACCGAAAACTCTACCTCTCTCTCCATCTCTCTCTACTCAAGCCGGCCCAGGTGAGAACAGCTTGTGCTCACCAACCATGCTTTCTTTCCGTTTGCGGCCTTTCAGGGGAAATGAATACAAGAGCATCCTGTCTATGAGCTGGTAATTTGCCTACTTAGACTGTAGCGGCATCACACACGTGCACAGGAAGTGGTCGTACATACGCACGCATGCACACTTAAAACCTCAAGAAGGACGAAGTTGAGGGGGGCGCTCTGCTCGGGGGTGCAACGACCCTTTGAAACATGGTGACGCCTTCCGTAATGTCACCACCTCTGCAGTTGACTTTCCATTATGCTGACGCGGTGGCAGCGAACACGTACAGTAGGAGAGTATTTATTTGACAGTAGAATCTGTCTGGAAAACCGACCGACCTGAAAATAGCTAGGCTGATGCCAGGCTTAAGTTGTGCCACAGCCAGTCCTGCTGTGGGTACAACTTTGTAATGGTCATATCAGTGGTTGGTTCTCCCTCTCTGTTTGAGAAAGGAGAGGGAGCAAACAGAGAGAGAGAGCTGAATGTGCTAACACTATTTTCCCCTTATCTCTGGTCACAGCTGAGCGAGAGTGTAAGGGTAACTGGAGTGTGGGTATGTGTGTCAGGGCAGGCTGCTAAGGGGAGGACGGCTCATAACAATGGCTGGAACAGAGTCAATGGAATGGTATCAAAAGTGGTTCTCGTGTTGTTGATACCATTCCATTGACTCCATTCCAGCCATTACTATGAGCCGTCCTCCCCTCAGCAGCCTCTGTGTGGTGTGTGTGTGTGTGTGTGTGTATGTGTGTGTGTGTGTGTGTGTGTGTGTGTGTGTGTGTGTGTGTGTGTGTGTGTGTGTGTGTGTGTGTGTGTGTGTGTGTGTGTGTGTGTGTGTGTGTGTGTGTGTGTGTGTGTGTGTGTGTGTGTGTGTATGTGTATGTATGTGTGTGTGTGTGTATGTGTGTGTGTGTGTGTGTGTATGTGTGTGTGTGTGTATGTGTGTGTGTGTGATGTGTGTGTGTGTGTGTGTGTATGTGTGTGTGTGTGTGTGTATGTATGTGTATGTATGTGTGTGTGTGTATGTGTGTGTATGTGTGTATGTATGTGTGTGTGTGTGTGTGTGTGTGTGTGTGTGTGTGTGTGTGTGTGTGTGTGTGTGTGTGTGTGTGTGTGTGTGTGTGTGTGTGTGTGTGTGTGTGTGTGTGTGTGTGTGTGTGTGTGTGTGTGTATGTGTGTGTGTATGTGTGTGTGTGTGTGTGTGTGTGTGTGTGTGTGTGTGTGTGTGTGTGTGTGTATGTGTGTGTGTGTGTGTGTGTGTGTGTGTGTGTGTGTGTGTGTGTGTGTATGTGTGTGTGTGTGTGTGTGTGTGTATGTGTGTGTGTGTGTGTGTGTGTGTGTGTGTGTGTGTGTGTGTGTGTGTGTGTGTGTGTGTGTGTGTGTGTGTGTATGTATGTGTGTGTGTGTGTGTGTGTGTGTGTGTGTGTGTGTGTGTGTGTGTGTGTGTGTGTGTGTGTGTGTGTGTGTGTGTGTGTGTGTGTGTGTGTGTGTGTGTGTGTGTGTGTGTGTGTATGTATGTGTGTGTGTGTGTGTGTGTGTGTGTGTGTGTGTGTGTGTGTGTGTGTGTGTGTGTGTGTGTGTGTGTGTGTGTGTGTGTGTGTGTGTGTGTGTGTGTGTGTGTGTGTGTGTGTGTGTGTGTGTGTGTGTATGTGTATGTGTGTGTGTGTGTGTGTGTGTGTGTGTGTGTGTGTGTGTGTGTGTGTGTGTGTGTGTGTGTGTGTGTGTGTGTGTGTGTGTGTGTGTGTGTGTGTGTGTGTGTGTGTGTGTGTGTGTGTGTGTGTGTGTGTGTGTGTGTGTGTGTGTGTGTGTGTGTGTGTGTGTGTGTGTGTGTGTGTGCGTTGTGTGTGTGTGTGTGTGTGTGTGTGTGTGTGTGTGTGTGTGTGTGTGTGTGTGTAACTGATGTGAAATGGCTAGCTAGTTAGCGGTGGTGCGCGCTCATAGCGTTTCAATCGGTCACGTCACTCGCTCTGAGACCTTGGACGTAAGTTAAACTGTTACATGTACGTGCCGCATGGATGTATGCAAGTGTGTGTGCCCACATAAGATGGGTCAGATGAAGAATGAATGAAGGGTAAGGTTAAGGGCTGTCCATAGGACGATGCCAGAGCCAGAGCCTTGTGGGTATTTCATCAGTTTTTTCAAACTGGGTAAAACGTCAAGGACACAATCGGAAACAATCCGAGTCCAGAGTGTAGAGATCAGACAAACAAACTGTTGAACTCTTAGCGTTCTCACTGCTTGCATAGCATGCCTCTGGAGGACACAATGTTACTCAAGCTAGAGCGAGGCTACTTTGCCAGGGAATAGGACTATGAGAACCAGAGACACGGCCTGGTTCTTTATCTCCTAAACTCTGTAGCTCTGTGGTGGTAAGAGTTAGACGGATAGCAGGTCAATAAGACAACTGATTGATGCTGTTTACGTAACCTAGACACTCCTGTTGCTCGCACAAGCACACGCATGCACGCACGCACACACACACACACACACACACACACACACACACACACACACACACACACACACACACACACACACACACACACACACACACACACACACACACACACACACACACACACACACACACACACACACACACACACACACCTATTATGCAGCAGCAGGCCTGTGACTGTGACACCATGCTGACTTTAGTCATGCACATTAGCTGACAGTATCCAGTGTCACATGTTTTTTCAAGTGTCTACCCTTGACCTAAAAAGGAGAGAGAGAAAACACGTTGGGTAGGAGAGAAGACCTGGATTCAAATAGTACTTGAACTCTTGCAGATACTTTTGAGCATTTGCTTTAGCCCTGACCGGAGAGCCAGGTCGGTTGGGTTTGTCTGGGGCTTATCTATCAGTTCCATTGCAACAGGCAAGCTCAATCAAGCACAGATAAAGTATTTGAAATATTTTCTAATTGTTATTGAACCCAGGTCTGGAAGGGAGAGGCAGAGATGAGGAAGCTTCCCTGGGCGCTGAGTAAGAGATAGATGTCCGTCTGACAGGGAAACCAACGGAGGCTGATGGGAGGAGCTATAGGAGGACATTGTAATGCCTGGAAATGAATATATGGAACGGTATCAAACACATCAAACATATGGGAACTACGTGTTTAACTCGGTTCCAAAAATTCTATCCCGGCCATGACAATGAGTCTGTCCTCGCATAGCTCCTCCCACCAGCCTCCTCTGGTGGAAACAGACCCAGCAACTCTACCTAGTGACACAAAACAAACACCCAACACTTGCCTCTCATTGAGCTCTGGTTGTTGTGTTCTTCCCTAATGGTTGGGTGATGATTCTGTCACAAAGCACTAAGCCTGGGTGGATGGATGGATGGGAAATGATGAAGAATAAGATGCGGTAGCCAGTCAAATAGCTGATATGAAGTAACAGCAAATTAGATTGGTTTCATTGCATCACTGAGTCCTTTCTGAGATTTCTCAGTTGGGTTTGGTTGCATCTGTTTCCTGACGGCATCGGTGCAGAGAGACAACACGTAGCGAAAGGTGTAATCGGGGCAATTATTTATATACCCGGGCACATACACACACAAACACACACGGGACCCGAGTAAAGTAGTAAAAAACGACTTTTGATACAAACAACCGATACTGTGGAGGATGACATCACCGACGAAGTTCAAACTTCAAAGAGGAAGCCCAGAGAAGATGTGACTGCCTGAGTCCCAAATGGCGCCCTGTTCCCTACATAGTGCACTACTTTTTGACCAGGGTCCATATCGCTCTGGTCAAAAGTAGTGCACTATGCAGGGAATGGGGGTTCCATTTCAGGCTCAGCCTCTGTCTTACTAACTTACTACTAGAGCAGAACCTCTGACAAGTAGCCTACAGATCATGTTTATATTTAGGGATGAGAAACAGATGACTGTTTCCAGATCGGGACATAAAGAGAGAATAAATTCTCATGGTTGTAGATACCAGTTGTCATAGAAATATACGCAGTTCAAAAAGCTAATGATAAATGATCAGTGGTGTAAAGTACTTCAGTTAAAAATACTTTAAAGTACTACTTAAGTATTTTTGGGGGGGTATCTGTACTTTACTTTACTATTTATATTTTTTTGGCAACTTTTACTTTTACTTTACTACATTCCGAATGAAAATAATATACTTTTTACTCTGTTTATTTTCCCCGACACCCAAAAGTCAAATTCACACACTTATGAAGAGAACATCCCTGGTCATCCCTACTGCTGATCTGGCAGACTCACTAAACACAAATGCTTTGTTTGTAAATGATATCTGAGTTCAGGAGTGTGCCCCTGGCAAAAGGAAAGAAAGTTGTGCCGTCTGGCTTAATATAAGGAATTTGAAATAATTTATACTTTTAGACTTTTCCTCAAGTAGTATTTTACTGGGTAACTTTTACTTGAATCATTTTATATTAAGATATCTTTGCTTTTACTCAAGTATGACAATGAAGTATTTTTTCCACCACTGTAAATGATAAACCAAAAAGATAGAAAATGATGAGAATGAATGAAAGCAGTAAAACGACACCCTCTCCCTCTCCCTCTCCCCCTCTCCCCTCTCTCTCTCTGTCTGTCTGTCTGTCTGTCTGTCTGTCTGTCTGTCTGTCTGTCTGTCTGTCTGTCTGTCTGTCTGTCTGTCTGTCTGTCTGTCTGTCTGTCTGTCTGTCTGTCTGTCTGTCTGTCTGTCTGTCTGTCTGTCTGTCTGTCTGTCTGTCTGTCTGTCTGTCTGTCTGTCTGTCTGTCTGTCTGTCTGTCTGTCTGTCTGTCTGTCTCTCTCTCTCTCTCTCTCTCTCTCTGTC
>NC_068449.1:39020934-39088434 GCF_023373465.1 Oncorhynchus keta | reverse complement strand
GGGGCTTGGGGTGATGGATGTTAATGGATTTTATTACAGTTTTTAACAATCACTTTGGCACTAATTTCAGAACCTTGTGGTTATTTTTCAAAACTCTAGACACAAAACTCAAAACAGTCATTACTTCTAACACAGGCTGTCCAATGCTCAAAACATTGCATTGTGCATTCATATCGTTAAAGAAACCTTGCACTTGCAGAATCATAGGTTCAAATAACTAATGTATCATGAAATACCATAGGAACATTCATTTAGATCCGCCACACACAAGATACCGATAGTTTCACGATGAAGTTGTTCATACAATCATTAAATATTGTAATACAAATGATGTGATACATGTTTCATTATGGTACTACACGTAAATACATCACTGTAAAAGGACTAGTAGAGAGACAGTGGAATCATTGAACAAAATCTGACATTTATTGATGAAATACAATAAAATCACAACATAGGTTTCTCTGAATCAAAGCAAAAATAATTAGCTACAAAAAAAGAAAAAAACTACAGTAAAACGTCAACTGCAGTGTTCCTCACCTGGCTTACTGTAAAACATCAACTGCAGTGTTCCTCACCTGGCTTACTGTAAAACATCAACTGCAGTGTTCCTCACCTGGCTTACTGTAAAACATCAACTGCAGTGTTCCTCACCTGGCTTACTGTAAAACATCAACTGCAATGTTCCTCACCTGGCTTACTGTAAAACATCAACTGCAGTGTTCCTCACCTGGCTTACTGTAAAACATCAACTGCAGTGTTCCTCACCTGGCTTACTGTAAAACATCAACTGCAGTGTTCCTCACCTGGCTTACTGTAAAACATCAACTGCAGTGTTCCTCACCTGGCTTACTGTAAAACATCAACTGCAGTGTTCCTCACCTGGCTTACTGTAAAACATCAACTGCAGTGTTCCTCACCTGGCTTACTGTAAAACATCAACTGCAGTGTTCCTCACCTGGCTTACTGTAAAACATCAACTGCAGTGTTCCTCACCTGGCTTACTGTAAAACATCAACTGCAGTGTTCCTCACCTGGCTTACTGTAAAAAGCTAAACTTAGGTTGATTACCGTACTTCTATATTTCCCTCAGGTTCTCATCCACATCACAATGGATTCTTTCATTAGCCAACATCTTGGGAAGAATCTTCAGGACATGGCGGATCCAGGCCTGACACTAGTCTGCCGTGACGTCATTGCATGAGTCACCCATGGCCTGGAGAAGGGTGGCTTGCTCGTGAGGAGAAAAATTCCTCAATCGGGTTAAGGAAAGGAGAGTATGGGGGTAAGTACAGGGTGGTAAATTGTGGATGGGCCTGAAACCATGCTTGCACCATTTGAGCCTGGTGGATGCTGACATTATCCCACACAATGACATAGGTCATGCCATCAGCTCTTACAGACCTGATTTAGCTCATCAAGGAAGGTTACAATCGAACAGCGAATCGTGTGGCTGCCAACAACTCAATATATAGAGTATATAGAGTAGAGACCTTTAGATGTTGTTCGACCAAACATTAGAACGGGTTGATGATTGTTGATGCCACACATGGTGATTCCAGCATCTCAGAAACAGCTGCCTTCTTGGGATTTATGCTCACTACAGTCTCTAGAGTTTACAGAGAATGGTGCAATAAACAAAACACATTCAGTGAGCGGCAGTTCTGTGGTCAAAAACACCTTGTTAAGGGGAGAGGTCAGAGGAGAATGTCCAGACTCATTCAAACAGAAAGGCCACAAATGCTCAAATAACAGCTGTTTTAAACAGTGGTGTGCAGAAGGACATCTCTTAACGTACAACACCGTGAATAATTCAGGCTGTTGTGGAGGCAAAAGGGGGTCCTACCCAGTACTAGATAGTTGTACCTAATAAAGTGGCCGGTGAGTGTACGTTAATGTCAAATCTGAAAACATGGTCTGGAAAAGTGGTACATGGGACCATAGAAACAGTGTCTGATAAAGAATGATGATGAAATATTACATCCATAGATAATGTAGTCCAATTGGTTCATGTTCCACAGTAGTCGGTGTCGCTGGATCTCGTTATCCTGAAACTTTCATGATCTAAACATGGAATATTGTTTCCACATTGTTTCCATAAAACTATGCATTAAGAGTAATGCAACAGCTACTTATCGTTTTGAGCAGTTGTATCAGTTGATAGTTAGATCCTTGTAATGAAATGAATACACAGTCATCTCAGATGTCATGTGTGAAAAGCATTTTGAAATGGTAATACTTTGATGTTAAGTTGTGTCATTTTGAACAGGTGATTTTAGTTCAGTGAACAAATGATCTTAGCTTTATGTGTCTTTTATCCAAGCAATTGGAAAAAGTGTCAAGAGTTTTGAAAAATGTGCATTTTGATCGTTGGTTGTGAGTTTTGTGTCCAGAGTTTTGAAAAACGTCATCAAGGTTCCGAAATTAGTGCCAAAGTGATTGTAAAAAACTGTAATAAGTCTCTCTCGTTTCCTCTTTTTCTCCCTCTCTTCTTACCTATCATCTCTCCCTCTACCCCAACCTCTCTTGCTGCGGGGAGGGAGGGGAGATAGACAGAGAGGAGGAGAGCAGAAAGAGAGCGAGGAGGCTACAGTGAGAGGAGAGCAGTAAGGGAAGAGAAGCTCACATCGAGGAGTCACATCTGGAAGTCTCCCAGCAGAGATGCCAGTGAAATTGAGCACTGGGAGCTGAGAGCAGCCTAATGAAAGTCGACGTTATGTAATTGCTCTTCCATGTGCTACACGAGAGCCAGGCTCAGCCAGGACACCGTAACCAGCTCAGTCTGCCTCACTCTGTCTGGAGGATGGAAAGACAGCTAGTGAAGAAGACACTACTGGGCTTAGAAGGGACTGAAGCCTGTTGTTTTCGTTTGTAGCTCTTCATTTGAAGGAAGCCAACAAGGATTTCATAGCACGTTCATAAGCAGTACACGTTTATATGTGTTAACAGCACACTGCTGCTAATATACTACAACCCACAGGGTACATGAAGAAGCAATGGCTAAATGGGGTGTACGTTTTAGGGAAGCATCTGGTTTTGAACATGATTCGATGTATAAACAGTTTGTGATGTGATCTGAGAACAGCTTGATCATAAACATATGTCCAGACCAGTACAGACAGTATGGTTATTCAGTTAGGGGGGAATTCAGACCCGAGTTAAGCGTGCGTAAATGGAACATAATTCCTTTTGAATGCGCTTTTCTCTCTATGTGTATTCTGACCTTGAATTTAAGCATGAGAATAGCATGCCATTCACCCGCTATTCGTTTGTGGGCGGAGCTCGATTTAACGGAAGGTGTGGCAGATACGCCGTATTCTGACCTTGACTTTAACCCTCCTATTGTGTTCGTTTCATGTTAGATAATTCTGTGTTCCCGGTCCAAAATGACCACCCCATTATAGCTGATTATTTATCCATAACAATACATATATTATCACCTAATGTTGTGTTAGATCTTTTTATCAACTTAAGTTCTTGTGAACATTACAAGTTCTGAACTTCTATTTATGGCCTGTAGGCCTCATTGATCTGCAACTAGTTTTTGAGTAAAGAAAAAGCATAATGTATTGATTATTTTAATTGTAACAAATACTCAGATGAAACATATTGTGCTATTTATCACAGACTACTTTGTGCCAAAGTTTAACAAGGACAATCTCCTCCTCACCAGTGTCATGATCAAAGATATGATCAAGAGCCTCACATACAGCATATCGTTTGGTCATTGTGCTGCCACAGAACAACTTGTGAGAAAGGCTTAAAAAAAGCTTTTGTATACCAGAGCTGCTAGAAAAGTTCTATATATTATTGAGACAATGTTGCGATTGTTTGTGAGAATATCAACAGGTGTGGTTCCCGTGGGAGAAAGATTCTATTGGGGAAAGGTTCCCGTGGGGTTTGACATGGAAGCCAAGAAGGGGTGAGGTGTGTGTGTGTCTGTGCTCAAACACACATGCATGAGGGGGTCTGGAAGAGGAAGTGTTTCTGTCTGATGAATGGGCATGTGCCTGAACTTAATTTTATACACTTATTGTAGTCGCACCGGTTCATTTCTAATGACCGGTCATTTTTGACCCGGAACACCACAGGTATACAAAAGTTAAATAAAACACCCAGAAATGTAATGAAAATCATCCAAATGTATTTTGTTTGTTTCAGATGCCCTGTGTGGACAAAGTTCTGGAACCTTATGACAATCAGATTAAATGAACTACGTCTTTCAGAGTGAAAACTTGTAAATCGCTCCAATTCGACCAGAACACAGCAGGAGGGTTAAATCCCTAATAATTCTGCCAGTTTTACATGTGAGGAAACCATGATTAAGATCTAGCATGCTTACAGGTTCCAAGTGGGGAAAAAGGCATCTACTTTACACCATTCTCGCTGCACTGTCATTTACAACTTGATCAACTCCATTGATAAGAGCTCGGTAAATGAGTCAACCGTTCGGATAAAGGGGCTGATTGTAAATAACAAATGGCACTTGTTTCCCGTATATTTTTCCTTTGTGATCGCTGGAGACAAACGAGGAACCAGTCATAGGGCAGCAAACCGAAGCATATCAACATATCGTCTTTCCCACAGTAAAGTTGAGGAAATGCTGTGCCATTATGCACAATTTAAAATGGCATGGCCTTTAAAATTGCAGGGGCGGGCCCTCTCGAATATCTTCGTTATAGGCTCCCTGACTTTCTCTGTCTTCTATTTCGATCATGCCTAATAACCGTCAATTGAATATAGTTCCCTTCAGTTGGAGTGGCCTACGTCACTGTTCCATTTATTTACATTGTTTCGTTTCACCTTCATTTGTTTGTGTAAACGCTGCTACAGCCTTTTGGTTGCTGCTGAGGATAATGACTAACAGTCTATCGTTACGGAGTGCAGGCCAAAGCCGTAACAGTTTGAAGACTCGGCCGTGTCATCACACAGTTCCATGGTTAGTGCAGGCAATATACGAGGTTATAGCCCACTATTGTACACTATTATCCCTATTATAATGACATGTACACTAATCTTACAACATTACTATGCTCTGAAGAACTGAACGGGCAATTTTCTGAATTGAATCAAACCACCGTTTTCCGTCTTTCGTCCGTAAAAGGCTCTCCAGGCCTGTTTTTTTTAAAAATACTTTCCTAAACCTGAATAATCTACAAGATCAGGGTATTTTTAAATCTACCAATTGGTGCTGAAACAAAGCATTCTAGCTGAAAGGTGCACGGTATTTAAAGGGATGGCTGAAGACATGTACTGAAACCCCACCGAATGGAAATCTGTTGGGCAGCAAGTGGGACGGTTTTCAGCAGTTGAATGACATTTATTCAGGGCGGGCGAGGTAGCCACACCTGCAGAGCGCTTCACCAAATATAGAGAAATGCGGAAAAGCATGGGCATAAATTCCTAAATCAGGATCGGGGCCCTCGTGGACACTGTTATGAAGAGAAGAGACGGGATGAAGAGGGGGTTGTAGTGTGTGTGTGTGTGTGTGTGTGTGTGTTTACACATTCTCTCTCTACCCTCACGGTGAGTTGTCTCTAGAGACCTGTCAGAGCCATGTTGAACTCTAATATTTGCACCACAACTTCTCAAATTGATTTGATTCTGTACAGCGTCTTATGTTGGTTGAGGTCTGCTTTCTGTGGTTGTGGGCTGAGTGGAGGAGAGCCAGGGGAGAAAGAAAAGGGAGAGGTGGGTAGGGGTTCTGGAGAAGTGTGTGTGTGTGTGTGTGTGTGTGTGTGTGTGTGTGTGTGTGTGTGTGTGTGTGTGTGTGTGTGTGTGTGTGTGTGTGTGTGTGTGTGTGTGTGTGTGTGTGTGTGTGTGCGTGTGTATTGTAAGAATAGAAACAGGCCCAGTCTACCTCAGAGTGTTGATGTGAGAGTTGTAGGCCCCTTGGGCCAGGTGGCCTCTCACATAGCTTCCCATATGGTCTGCATTTCCCCACCTCTCCGCCCCACCTCCTTCTCCCTACTTTCGCACTCTGTAATTGTCAGGTAATGTATTGTTCCCCTCCCCTCCCCTGCACCTTAACCCCTCCCCTCCTCTCCCCTTCACCCTAACCCCTCCTCTGGTATTATTCCGTACCTTTATTAATCAACAAGGTATCACGGCCTGACTTCAATATCCATCATTTGTGCAGGGGAGATAAACGTATAATTTTGACGGTTACTTTCAGTTATTCATTCTGAATGGTAATGGTACGGAAGGTTTGGGATAAGGTAAAAAAAAGAAAACGACAACAAAACAAAGATGAGTGCCTAGCCCGGGGATGGATTACGTGAGGCTACTTGATGGTAATGGTGCTCACCGTTGCCGCTAGTGGACGGTTTTCAAATTCATCTCCCGACGTCCTGGGACCTGGACGGAGGTCGAATATCGCCTTGGATCTCAAGTGACCTGGCTGTTATTAATGGATGGCTGCATCCCAAATGGCCTCCTATGTCTTATAGGGCACTGGTCAAAAGGGATGCAATCGTAGTGAGGACTTGGCACTGCTCCAGGGAGAGGCCCACCTCTGATACGTTATACAGCAACAGGTTTCACCAAGGTGTTCATTTCAAGACCGTCTCCCTCCGTCTCTCTGATCCTGTTCCCTCCTCTCGTCTGCCATGGAAGGAAAATCAAAGTTGGATACTGATACCGGAGACCTGATTCAATTAGATCCTGATCAGTTGGTTACCTCCACCCTCTCTCAGTCACACACACCCACCAGAGACACATGCACACACCTCCCCAGTTCCCCCACTCTGCACTCCCCTGGCTCTCCTCCACTCAGCCCACAACCACAGAGTGCAGACACCAGCCAACATAAACACTGCACAGAATCAAATCAATTTGAGAAGTTGCGGTGCAAATATTAGAATTCAACATGGCTCTGACATGCCTCACTTTGAGAGTATAGAGAGAACATATAGACCACTGCCCCATAACAGGGCTATAAAATGACACACACACACACACACACACACACACACACACACACACACACACACACACACACACACACACACACACACACACACACACACACACACACACACACACACACACACACACACACACACACACACACACACACACACACACACACACAACCTCCTACTCCCACACACACAAACTCTCTCCCTCTGGAGTGGCGTGGTGTAATGTATTGGAGGTGTTGTGTGCCAGGTCTGTATGCTGTGTAGAAACACTGAGTCACTATGCAGCTAATGGTCCTATAGTTCCTAGGCTACTAGCTGCTTTTCGCTCTATCCCTCAAACACACACACACACACACACACACACACACACACACACACACACACACACACACACACACACACACACACACACACACACACACACACACACACACACACACACACACACACACACACACACACACACACACTCAGCTGACGGGTTTTATTTGTATGTGCTGCTGATGACGATGCACCAGACAGTGTGCGGGTCTCTATCTCTTCCAAAACACTCTAGACCTCCCAGCTGACTGATTAAAAGGGCTTTTATTATAAACATGGCTGCTGTGTCACTGGGCCAAACCCAATAGCCGTAAGCTTCTAAAACTCTGGTAGTTCCAAACACCCCCTCCTTGCCTGTGTTTTTCCATTGTTGATCTCCAGACTGTTCTGAGACTCCGTCTGAGGGGACAGCCAGAGGTACAACTCATTTGGAAAGTATTCAGACCTCTTGACTTTTTCCACTTTTTGTTACGTTACTGCCTCATTCTAAAATGGATTCAAATGGTTTTTTTTCTTTACCTCATCATTCTATACACAATACCCCATAATGACAAATGTATATAAAAAAAAACTACGGAAATATCACATTTACATAAGTATTCAGACCCTTTATTCAGCACCTTTGGAAGCGATTACAGCCTCGAGTCTTCTTGGGTATGACGCTACAGGCTTGGCACACCTGTATTTGGAGAGTTTCTCCCATTCTCCTCTGCAGATCCTCTAAAGCTTTGTCAAGTTGGATGGGGAGCGTCGCTGCACAGCTATTTTCAGGTCTCTGCAGAGATGTTCGATCGGGTTCAAGTCCGGGCTCTGGCTGGGCCACTCAAGGACGTTCAGAGACTTATCTCGAAGCCACTCCTGTGTTGTCTTGGCTGTGTGCTTATGGTCGTTGTCCTGTTGGAAGGTGAATCTTCGCACCATTCGCACCACACAGGTTAAATCAAATCAAACAAAATGTATTGGTCACATACACATGGTTAGCAGATGTTATTGCGAGTGTAGCTAAATGCTTGGGTTTCTAGTTCCGACAGTGCAGTAATATCTAACAAGTAATCTAACAATTCCACAACAACTACCTAATACACACAAATCTAAGTAAAGAGATGGAATAAGAATATATACATATAAATATATGGATGAGCGATGGCCGAGCGGCATAGGCAAGATGCAGTAGATGGTATAAAATACAGTATGTACATATGAGATGAGTAATGCGAGATATGTAAACATTATTAAGGTGGCATTATTAAAGTGACTAGTGATCTATTTATTAAAGTGGCTAATGATTTCAAGTCTGTATGTAGGCATCAGCCTCTAATGTGTTGGTGACGGCTGTTTAACAGTCTGATGGCCTTGAGATAGAAGCTATTTTTCAGTCTCTCGGTCCCAGCTTTGATGCACCTGTACTGACCTCGCCTTCTGGATGGTAGCGGGGTGAATAGGCAGTGTCTCGGGTGGTTGTTGTCCTTGATGATCTTTTTGGCCTTCCTGTGACACCGGGTGCTGGAAATGTCCTGGAGGGCAGTTAGTTTGCCCCCGGTGCAGTTGCCTCTACCAGGCGGTGATACAGCCCGACAGGGCGCTCTCAATTGTGCATCTGTAAAAGTTTGTGAGGGTTTGAGGTGACAAGCCACATTTTTTCAGCCTCCTGAGGTTGAAGAGGCGTTGTTGCGCCTTCTTCACCACACTGTCTGTGTGGGTGGACCATTTCAGTTTGACAATGATGTGTAATGCCGAGGAACTTAAAACTTTCCACCTTCTCCACTGCTGTCCTGTCGATGTGGATAGGAGGGTACTCCCTCTGCTGTTTCCTGAAGTTCATGATCATCTCCTTTGTTTTGTTGCCGTTGAGTGAGAGGTTGTTTTCCTGTTACTACACTCTGAGTGCCCTCACCTCCTCCTTATAGGCTGCATCGTCATTGTTGGTGATCAAGCTTTCTACTGTTGTGTCGTCCGCACACTTGATGATTGAGTTGGAGGCGTGCGTGGCCACGCAGTCATGGGTGAACAGGGAGTACTGGAGGGGGCTGAGAACGAACCGTTGTGGGGAGCCAGTGTTGAGGATCAGCGAAGTGGAGATGTTGTTTCCAACCTTCACCATCACCTGGAGGCAGCCGTCGGGAAGTCCAGGACCTGAGCTCTCTGGAGCAGGTTTTCATCAAGGATCTCTCTGTGCTTTGCTCCATTCATCTTTCCCTCGTTGCTGACTCGTCTCCCAGTCCCTGCCGCTGAAAAACATCTCCACAATATGATGCTGCTGCCACCACCATGCTTCATCGTAGGGATGGTGCTAGGTTTCCTCCAGAAGTGACGTTTGGCATTCAGGCCAAAGATTTCAATCTTAGTTTCATCAGACCAGAGAATCTTGTTTCTCATGGTCTGAGAGTCCTTTACGTGCCTTTTGGCAAACTCCAAGTGGGCTGTCATGTGCCTTTTACTGAGGAGTGGTTTCCGTCTGGTAACTCTACCATAAAGTGCTGATTGGTGGAGTGCTGCAGAGTTGGTTGTCCTTTTGGAAGGTTCTCCCATCTTCACAGAGGAACTCTGGATCTATCAGAGTGACCAATCAATTGAATTTACCACAGGTGGACTCCAATCAAGTTGCAGAAACATCTCAAGGATGTAGGAAACAGGATGCACCTGAGCTTAATTGTGAGTTTCATAGCAAAGGGTCTGAGTACTTATGTAAATAAGGTATTTATTTGAAAATATTTCTAAAAACCCGTTTTAGCTTTGTCGTTATGGGGTGCCGTGTGTAGATTGATGAGGAAAATATTTTACAATAAGTCTATAACGTAACAACCTGTAGCACCTGTGATCATTTTGCTTGTAAATGTTGAGATGGTGTTGAGAAAGCATTCATGTGAAAGGCAGTGGTTTTACTGCATTGCTGTGATGTGGTTGAACGCTTATTCCACCCTTGATCCCCAGGTACACCCAGCTACACTTCCAGCCTCAGTCCCCATGCAGCCCCAACTTCCGCCATTTCCCAATCCCAGGGAGTGTGACTATGAAGGCCAGTTCCGGCAGCAGCTGTGTCTCTCTTTAGGCCAAGTTCAGTGTCTGCTTTGATTATTGGGGAATGGAACAATGTAGGCCATTGTATCAAATCTCTCTCTCTTAAACACTTTTTCTCTCTCTCTCTCTCTCTCTCTCTCTGTCTGTCTCCCCACACACACACACACACACACACACACACACACACACACACACACACACACACACACACACACACACACACACACACACCACACACACACACACACACACACACACACACACACACACACACACACACACACACACACAGAGGTACTCCTTTATTCCAGGGTTGGGCTCAACATATTGTCGAAGCACTATATTTTCAGGACAAACTCTTAAAATGAAAGATCAAGGAAAACAAATCCTGTATGCAAATAATCTAAGTTATTATATTTAATTAACCACTTAAAGTTTGTTCAGTATGGGGAAATGCATTAGTGTAATTGACATTTCTTGTCATGAGTCTTGTCCTGGAAGCAGAACTGAGCGGTTTCCTTTTAGATAGGCCAGCTGCAGAGTCAAAATTGGCTATATTGTAAACATTTATGAAAACTAAAGTGTAGTTTTTGGTCTCAATCTAAGGTTACGGTTACTTATTGGAGTTAGCAGTGTGGTTACGGTTATGGTTAAGGTTAAGGTTAGGGTTAGGTTTCTATCAGATTGTATGGCTTTGTGGCTGTGCCAGCTAGTGACCACCCTGCAGAGCTGCCTCCAGAACTGGATTAATGATGGAAAATGGTAACCTGATTAGTTTACCTCTCAAACTGACCTTCAAAAAGACCTTCAAAAAGAAGCCAAACAAAGTAAATTGTTGGTCAAACTATTCTCAGCACGAAGGTTAAAAAACTATATTAACATACAGTACCGGTCAATAGTTTGGGCACACCCACTCTTTCGAGGGTTTTTCTTTATTTTTTTTAACATTGTAGAATAATAGTGAAGACATCAAAACTATGAAATAACACATATGGAATCATGTAGTAACCAAAAAAGTGTCAAACAAATCAAAATATATTTAATATTTTAGATTCTTCAAAGTAGCCACCCTTTGCCTTGATGACAAATTTGCCCACGCTTGGCATTCTCTCAACCAGCTTCACCTGGAATCCTTTTCCAACAGTCTTGTTGGCTGCTTTTCCTTTACTCTGCGGTCCAAATCATCCCAAACCATCTCAATTGGGTTGATTGTGGAGGCCAGGTCATCTGCTGCAGCACTCCATCACTCTCCTTCTTGGTCAAATAGCCTTTACACAACCTGGAGGTATGTTGGGTCATTGTCCTGTTGAAAAACAAATGATAGTCCACTAAGGGCAATCCAGATGGGATGGCATATCGCTGCAGAATGCTGTGGTAGCCATGCTGGTTAAGTGCGCCTTGAATTCCAAGCAAATCACAGGCAGGCTCACCAGCAAAGCACCCCCCACACCATCACACCTTCTTCTCCATGCTTCACGGTAGGAACCACACATGCCGAGATCATCCATTCACCTACTCTGCATCTAAAAAAAACACAGCAGTTGGAACCAAAAATGTCAAATTTGGACTCATCAGACCAAAGAACAGATTTCCACCGGTCTAATGTCCATTTCTCGTGTTTCTCAAGCAAGTCTCTTCTTATTATTGGTTTCCTTTAGTAGTGGTTTCTTAGCAGCAATTTGACCATGACGTCCTGACTCACACAGTCTCCTCTGAACCGTTGATGTTGAGATGTGTCTGTTACTTGAACTCTGTGAAACATTTATTTGGTCTTCAGTCTGAGGCTGGTAACTCTAATGGACTTATCCTCTGCAGCAGAGATAACTCTGAGTCTTCCTTCTGTGGGAGCCATGAGAGCCAGTTTCACCATAGCGCTTGATGGTTTTTGCGACCGTACTTGAAGAAACTTTCAAAGTTCTTGAAATGTTCCGTATTGACTGAACTTCATGTCTTAAAGTAATGATGGACTGTTGTTTGTCTTTGCTTATTTGATGGTTATTGCCATTGTATGGACTTGGTCTTTTACCAAATAGGACTATCTTCTGTATACCACCCCTACCTTGCCACAACACAACTGATTGGCTCAAACACATTAAGAAGGAAATAAACTCCACAAATGAACTTTTAAGAAGGCACAACTGTTAATTGAAATGCATTCCAGGTGACTACCTCATGAAGCTGGTTGAGAGAATGTCAAGAGTGTGCAAAGCTGTCATCAAGGCAAAGGGTGGCTACTTTGAAGGATGTCAAATAAGAAATATATTTTTGATTTGTTTAACACTTTTTTGGTAACTACATTTTTGACTGATAGTGTAATTTCCAGAGGAAAGTGATATATATATATATATATATAATTTGTTATCTGATAGTTTGACCTGTCAGATTCAATTAAATTGTCCTGTTCTGTCTGAGGGGGATTTCTTTGAATTGAGCTGAATTAAATTCTACTTCCTGTCACTCAAACTCAAATTCTAATTCGACACCCTGTGGGGTGTGGCCAATTCGAATTTCATCTCATGAGTTGAATGGGAGAACATTCCGAAATTCTGAATTGAGCCCAACCCATTTTCAGAGGTGTGCATGCATGGAAATGAAGCATAAGAGACACCTAGAATGATTCATATGAGTTAGTCACAGTGCTGTCAACCACCAACAGCCATAACACCATCAGTATGAGTACACTGATCCCTGACCCTTTACTTCTGTCTGACTTTTGACCTCTTGAAGGTCAGTGGTAACATCTCTTTACACTCTTGAGTACTAGGACCCAGAGCACAGACACACAGGGATACATGAGATACTGCACTATGACCATTGACTATTAGATTCAGATCATGCAATGATATGAGCCACAAAAGAGACATTATGTTAGAGTTAGAGACATGGAGATTACAAACTTAACACTGTGCTATTTTATTTGTTTTGTTGCGTTTTTTATAACTTATTTTTTAACTTATTTTGTACATAATGTTGCTGCTACCGTCTCTTATGACCGAAAATAACTTTGGACATCAGAACAGCGATTACTCACCTCGAACTGGAAGAAACTTTTTCCTTTAACGAGACCGATGAGAAGGATATACTGCTTTCCCGGGAACAGGCCCAAATCCCTGTCATTTGCTTGAAGAAAAGATGGAGGAAAAGGGGGCACAGGTCAGGATGCCTTCGTAGGCGAGCGAGTAAACTCCCACTGCCATCTGTTCTACTGGCTAATGTGCAATCATTGGAAAATAAAATTGATGACCTACGTTTACGATTATCCTACCAACAGGACATTAAAAACTGTAATATCTTATGTTTCACGAGTCGTGGCTGAACGACGACACGGATTATATAGAGATGGCAGGATTTTCAATGCACCGGCAGAACAGAGAAGAAGCTACATCTGTTAATACGAATGGTGGGGGTGTGTGTCTACTTGTCAATAACAGCCTGTGCGCGATGTCTAAAATCAAAGAAGTCTCGATGTATTGCTCCCCTGAGGTAGAGTATCTTATGATAAGCTGTAGACCACACTATCTACCAAGAGATTTCTCACCTATATTATTCGTAGCCATCTACTTACCACCACAGACCGATGCTGGCACTAAGACCGCACTCAACGAACTCTCTAAGGCCATAAGCAAACAAGAAAATGCTCATCCAGAAGCAACGCTCCTAGTGGCCGGGGACTTTAATGCAGGCAAACTTAAATCAGTTTTACCAAAATGTTACCAGTATTTAACATGTGCAACCAGAGGGAAAAAAAACTCTGGACCACCTTTACTCCACACACAGAGATGCATACAAAGCTCTCCTTCGCCCTCCATTTGGCAAATCTGACCATACTTCTATCCTCCTGATTCCTGGGTACAAGCAAAAACTAAAGCAGGAAGTACCAGTGATTTGCTCAATACAGAAGTGGTCAGATGACGCAGATGCTACGCTACAGGACTGTTTTGCTAGCAGAGACTGGAACATGTTCCGGGATTCACCCAATGGCATTGAGGAGTATACCACCTCAGTCATCGGGTTCATCAATAATTGCATCGACGACGTCGTATCCACAGTGACCATACGTACATATCCCAACCAGAAACCATGGATTACAGGCAACATCCACATCGAGCTAAAGGCTAGAGCTGCCACTTTCAAGGAGAGGGACACTAATCCGGACACTTATATGAAATCCTGCTATGCCCTCAGACGAATCACCAAACAAGCAAAGCGTCAATACAGGATTAACATTAAATCCTACTACACCGGCTCTGACGCTCGTCGGATGTGGAAGGGCTTGAAAACTGCTGCCCAGTGACGCGAGCCTACCAGATGAGCTAAATGCCTTTTATGCTGGCTTCGAGGTAAGCAACACTGAAGCATGCACAACAGCACCAGCTGTTCTGGATGACTGTGTGATAATAATCTCGGTAGCCGATGTGAGCAAGACCTTTAAATAGGTCAACATTCACAAAGCCAAGGAGCCAGACGGATTACCAGGACGTGTACTCAAAGCATGCGCAGACCAACTGGCAAGTGTCTTCACTGACATTTTTAACCTCTCCCTGACCGAGTCTGTAATACCTACATGATTCAAGCAGACCACCATAGTCCCTGTGCCCAAGGAAGCGAAGGTAACCTGCCTAAATGATTACCGTCACATAGCACTCACATTGGTAGCCATGAAGTGGGCTGGTCATGGCTCACATCAACAGCTTCCTCCCGGATACCCTAGACCCACTCCAATTTGCATACCGCCCCAACAGATCCACAGACGACGCAAACTGAAAACGCACTCCACACTGCCCTTTCCCATATGGACAAAAGGAATACCTATATGAGAATGCTGGTCATTGACTACAGCTCAGGGTTCAACACCATTGTGACCGCGAAGCTCATCACTAAGCTAAGGACTGAGACTAAGTTCCCTCTGCAACTGGATCCTGGACTTCCTGACGGGCATCCCCAGGTGGTAAGGGTGGGCAACAACACACTGATCCTCAACACTAGGGTCCCTCAGGGGTGTGTACTTAGTCCCCTCCTGTATACCCTGTTCACCCACTACTGCGTGGCCAAACACGACTCCAGCACCATCATTCAGTTATGATCGTGGACTACAGGAAAAGGCGGGCCGAACAGACCCCCATTAACATCGATGGGGCTGTAGTGGAGCGAGTCGAGAGTTTCAGGTTTCTTGGTGTCCACATCACCAACAAACTATCATGGCCCAAACACACCAAGTCAGTTGTGAAGAGGGCACGACAAAACCTTTTCCCCCTTCAGGAGATGGAATAGATTTGACATGGGCCCCCAGATCCTCAAAAAGTTCTACAGATGCACCATCGAGAGCATCCTGAACGGTTGTATCACCGCCTGGTATGGCAACTTGTCTGCATCTGACCATAAGGCGCTACAGAGGGTAGTGCGTACGCCCCAGTACATCACTGGGGCCAAGCTTCCTGCCATCCAGGACCTATATAATAGGCAATGTCAGAGGAAAGCCCATAAAATTGTCAGAGACTCCAGTCACCCAAGTCATATACTGTTTTCTCTGCTACCGCATGGAAAGCGGTACCAGAGTGCCAAGCCTAGGTCCAAAATACTCCTTAACAGCTTCTACCCCCAAGCTATAAGACCGCTGAACAATTAATCAAATGGCCATTGGACTATTTACATTGACCCCCCCTCCATTGGTTTTGTACACTGCAGCTACTTGCTGTTTATTATCTATGCAAAGTAACTTCACCCCTTCCTACATGTACAATTTACCTCAACTAACCTGTACCCCCGCGCACTGACTCAGTACCGGTACCCCCTGTATATAGCCTCGTTATTGTTATTGTGTTACTTTTTTATTCTTTTTTACTTTAATTTATTTGGTAAATATTTTCTTAACACTTTCTTGAACTGCATTGTAGGTTAAGGGCTTATAAGTAAGCATTTCACGGTAAGGTCTACACTGGCGCATGTCACAAATACAATTTGATTTGATCTGATTTGATACCAAGACTCCTATGGAGCGTTGCGTAATACCACACAATACTTGCGTAACTCCTGTACTACATAGACCAGGTGAGTAGACTGTTGTTTAAAATAGTATTTAGTATTATGCTCAGTTCATATCCTCCTTCTTTCACTGGCAATTCAGTGGCAATTCAGCCTTTAGGCCTCGTAACATAACTACTATTTGTTGATACAGCACTGAGAAATGACCTAAGATCGTATGCATTGTGTTGTTGTAAAGTTCAAATTTGTTCCATGGCAAAATAATAAAAAAACTACAAGTATTTTATCTAAGCACACACACACAAGCATGTACACACACACACACACACACACACACACACACACACACACACACACACACACACACACACACACACACACACACACACACACACACACACACACACACACACACACACACACACACACACCACGTTCATTGTAGCTACAAGCTCTCACAGTCTCATGTCAGAATTAGCAGTAAATCCATTTTTCAGTGTTTAAGGTTAAGTTTAGGCATTATCACAGAATTGTTAAGGTAAGGGTTAAGGTTAGGCATTAACTCTGAATTCTTAAGGTTTAGCATTAATTCAGAATGGTTCAGTTAAAGGTTAAGGTTTGGGATAGGCTTAAAACAAACAACGCCCTAACCAATACCAAACCTACTTGAAGGTAACAGTGCACAATGTTGCCCCTAGTGGCCCGTTTCCACATCATCTCCTAACGACCTCAGACATAGATGGACGTCGTATACTGACTTGTATCATGGGTGACCTACATGCACAGTACAACTTCATAAACCCCCACTCTGACCTGTGAATGGGATAGGACTGGGAGTGGCTGGGAGTTCAACATATGTTTGCAGGGCATTTTATCTTTCCACCTGTCTAGAACAACAAGGGTAATAGACTCAAACATCTCAGATCAGTACCGTCTCAAACCAGTGTCTCCATTCACCCGGTACACCTCTGATCTACCTGCTACTGTTACACACAGGAGACAGGAGCAGTTGGTCATCTATCTCTTGTTGTTATAGATAGGGTCTCCCTCTTATGTGTCTGTTACTGTTATTGACACAGGAGACAGGAGATGTTATTGGTAAAAAAAAGCAGCCAGATCAGTTTCAGACAGGCTTCTACAGGCCTGGAGCTGTCTGAAACCCAACATGGGAAAGGTTGCTCTAAGGTTGTGGGAAGTTTGTGCGAACATTGGGTGAACATATGTGAGTGAGCAGCAGGCATGCATCAGCATGATCGGGTGTGTTGCATCAGAACTCATTGTAATCCTGAATGTAGTATCTGTGAGTGTACAATATCTCTGTCCGTGTGTGTGTGTGTGTGTGTGTGTGTGTGTGTGTGTGTGTGTGTGTGTGTGTGTGTGTGTGTGTGTGTGTGTGTGTGTGTGTGTGTGTGTGTGTGTGTGTGTGTGTGTGTGTGTGTGTGTGTGTGTGAGAGAGAGAGGAGAGGAGACATGAAGGCAGGGGCGCAACTTTGGTTTTAGAAGTGTGGGGGGGGCGTAACCTGGCGGGGGTCTGGGGAGGACTTATTTGGCCAAACAAAACTAATTTCCTGCATTTCTACACAATCAAATATGTTGTGTCTATTTAGAACAACAATTCTCACAGTCATCAAGCTAAGTAAGATATCATTATTAAATATGTTTAAGTGATTGATAAGACAAAACTAGATCAAAGGTAATTCAATAATACATATTGTGTTACACCTTCAAGCTGCAAAACACATTCACTGGACAGTTTTATCTCAATCTCTTCATTCAAAGACTCAATCACGGACACTCTTACTGACAGTTGTGGCTGCTTTGCGTGATGTATTGTTGTCTCTACCTTCTTGCCCTTTGTGCTGTTGTCTGTGCCCAATAATGTTTATACCCTGTTTTGTGCTGCTACCATGTTGTGCTGCTACCATGTTGTGTTGCTACCATGTTGTGTTGCTACCATGTTTTGTGCTGCTACCATGTTGTGCTGCTATCATGTTGATGTCATGTTGTGTTGCTACCGTGCTGTGTTGTCACGTGTTGCTGCCATGTTATGTTGTTGTCTTAGGTCTCTCTTTATGTAGTGTTTTGTTGTCTCTCTTGTCGTGATGTGTGTTTCGTTCAATATTTTTACCTTGTTTATTTTGAATCCCAGCCCCCGTCCCCGCAGGAGGCCTTTTGCCTTTTGGCAGGCCATCATTGTAAAAAATGATTTATTCTTAACTGACTTGCCTAGTTAAATAAAGGTTAAATAAAATAAAATAAAATATCTTTAATCTGAGCCTAGAGGAAAGTCTTTGTCCTCAGGCCTGGAGGGAAGCCAAAGTAATTCCGCTGCCCAAGAGTGGTAAAGCAGCCATTACTGGTTCTAACAGCAGACCTATGAGCTTGCCGCCAGCTCTTAGCAAACTGTTGGAAAAATGGTGTTTGACCAAATACAATGCTATTTCTCTGTAAACAAATTAACAACAGACTTTCAGCATGCTTGTAGAGAAGGGCACTCAACATGTACTGCACTGACACAAATGACTGATGATTGGTTGAAAGACATTGATAATAAGAAGATTGTGGGAGCTGTACTGTTCAATTTCAGTCCAGCCATTGATATTATTGAACATTTTATTTTTTATTTTATTAGGCAAGTCACTTAAGAAAAAAAATCTTATTTACAATGACGGCCTACCCCGGCCAAACCCTAACGACGCTGGGCCAATTGTGCACCGCCCTTGAACTCCTAATCACAGCAGGTTGTGATGCAGTCTGGAATCAAACCAGGGTCTGTAGTGACGCCTCTATCACTTAGATACAGTGCCTTAGACCGCTGCGCCACCCGGGAGCTTTTCAACCTCTGCCATATTGTGGATTCAGAGATATCTATCTAATAGAACTCAAAGGGTTTTCTTAAGAGGATTCTTGTCTAATGTCAAACATGTAAAGTGTGGTGTACCGCAGGGCAGCTGTCTAGGCCCTATACTCTTTTCTATTTTTACCAATGACCTGCCACTGGCATTAAAGAAAGCATGTGTGTCCATGTATGCTGATGATTCAACGATATACGCATCAGAAACTACAGCTAATAAAGTCACTTAAACCCTTAACCAAGAGTTGTAGTCTGTTTTGGAATGGGTGGCCAGTAATAAACTGGTTCTGAACATCTCTAAAACTAAGAGCATTATAATTGCATTGTAATTGCATTGTAAATTACTTGGTGTTACCTTAGATTGTAAACTGTCCTGGTCAAAACATATAGTTTCAATGGTTGTAAAGATGGGGAGAGGTCTGTCCTTAACAAAGCAAGTCCTGCAGACTCTAGTTTTGTCTAATCTTGATTATCGAGTGGTCGAGTGCTGCAAGGAAAGACCTAGTTAAGCTGCAGCTGGCCCAGAACAGAGCGGCACGTCTTGCTCTTCATTGTAATCAGAGGGCTGATATAAATACTATGCATACCAGTCTCTCTTGGCTAGGAGTTGAGGAGGCTGACTGCATCACTTCTTATTTTTATAAGAAACATTCATGAGTTGAAAATCCCTAATTGTTTGCATAGTCAACTTACACACAACTCTGACACACACACTTACCTCACCAGACATGCCGCCAGGGGTATTTTCATTGTCCACAAGTCCAGAACAAATTCAAGAAAGCGTACAGTATTATATAGAGCCATTTTTGCATGGAACTCTGTTGCATCTCATATTGCTCAAATAAACAGCAAACCTGGTTTAAAAAAAACAGATCAAGCAACACCTCGCAGCACAACGCCTCTCCCCTATTTGACCTAGATAGTTTGTGTGTATGCATTGATATGTAGGCTACTTGTGCATATTTTTTAAAAATGTATGTAGTTCTGTCCTTGAGCTGTTCTTGTCTAATGATGTTTGGTGTTATGTAATGTTTCCTGTTTTGTGTGGACCCCAGGAAGAGTAGCTGCTGCTTTTTCAACAGCTAATGGGAATCCTAATAAAATGCCAAATATCAAATGGTTCAGTAATTGAAATGGCCATTATTCCCAGATCCCAGACTGTAGCTTTAAACTTAAGCTACTGTCCTTGACTTGATTTGATTTGTAGCTTCTGTAGGTCTATCCATCCACTCAAGATGGAACTTTTATCATTCACTTATATTGTTATTATACTGCAAAATTCACCCGAGCTCCTTAGATTGGTCTTCCCTGGCTGTCTGGCCCTGCTGGGACACCCGTCACCATCTGATCCTGCTAAGACATGATGAACATAGTGTAGAGCTGTTTATTACTGTGTGGAAAGTAGGGAATTCGCTAGGGAAAATCCCAGATAATGTTACATTGCTATACTGACTATTAAAACTCTCATCTCACTCTCAAAAGTCTCAATATTGGTCTTCAATCATTTGGCCGCTGTTTTAATAATTTGATTCAGGTCTAGTGTGACTGAGTCAAAAATAATTGCTAACGTTAGCCAACCTTTGGCCCGCTCTCTCTCTCTAACGGTACATCAACTGGCAAAAGCTAGCCATGTTAATTGACTTCTGTTGAAAGGGGACAAAACTAAGGCTACAAAACATTTTCGTAACTAACATCAGCTGTTAGATAGTAACAATAGCCACCTCATATCGCTATATGACAGGTAGTTAGAGGCTACAGCTGAGTTGGCTTATGGTAAGTTAGCCACGAGCTAGCTAATTCATTAACCTAAGTCGACAGGGGATGAAACATTAGCTAACGTCACATGTCAGTTACACTAGCTAATATCTCAGTACTGAGAATAAACACTAGTTTCGTTTTTTTCTGTTAAGTTAAACAGCAGTTACCTTGCCAGCTACATCAGTCAATTGAAGTGTAGCCAGTTTCTACTCTGCTTGCTTTTACAACTCAGAGAAAGAGTGGAACACACTGCCAGCAACTACCTCTGTTCAACTCTCCCGTGCTGGTCCAGCCAGCCTTCCAGAAGCTTTGCCTTTCGCACAGCCAGTCCGCTCGCTCTGTGGTGTCTGCATGGTCCTAAAGCACAATGTTGACGCTTTTTGCATCACATTGCAATGATAAAATTGGGGGGGTGGACAAAAGTGCAATTTCAGAATGTGGTGGGGACATAACCCCCCCCATCCCCAGTGAACATTGCACCCCTGCATGGAGGGTGGTAGGGCTGTGGATTTTGTGGAGGTGTTTAGACTCATCTTTTGGCTGCCTTGTTACCCACACAGGTCTGACAGTAAGATTGGTATTATTAAGATGATGTATTCGTGTTGCTGGACTGAAAATATATCCTTCCATGTATCATTGTGTGCATGTTTTACGTGTACGAATGAGAGAAAGAGAGAGGGGGAGGACGAGAGAGGGGGGGAGGGAACATGAGAGAGTATAAGGGAAGCAGATAGACAGAGATAGAGAGAGAGGGGGGGAGGATGAGAGAGAGGGGGGGCATGGGAGAGTATAAGGGAAGCAGATAGACAGAGATAGAGAGAGAGGGGGGAACATGAGAGACTATAAGGGAAGCAGATAGACAGAGACAGAGAGAGAGAGAGAGAGAGAGAGGGGGGGGATGAGAGAGGTGGGAGAGGGAACATGAGAGAGTATAAGGGAAGCAGATAGACAGAGATAGAGAGAGAGGGGGTGAGGACGAGAGAGGGGGGAGAGGGAACATGAGAGAGTATAAGGGAAGCTGATAGACAGAGACAGAGAGAGAGAGGGGGGGGACGAGAGAGGTGGGAGAGGGAACATGAGAGAGTATAAGGGAAGCAGATAGACAGAGATAGAGAGAGAGGGGGTGAGGACGAGAGAGGGGGGAGAGGGAACATGAGAGAGTATAAGGGAAGCTGATAGACAGAGACAGAGAGAGAGAGGGGGGGGGCGAGAGAGGGGGAGAGGGAACATGAGAGAGTATAAGGGAAGCTGATAGACAGAGATAGATAGAGAGAGAGAGAGAGGGGAGGACGAGAGAGGGGGGGAGAGGGAACATGAGAGAGTATAAGGAAAGCTGATAGACAGAGAGAGAGAGAGAGAGAGAGAGAGAGAGAGAGGGGGGACGAGAGAGGGGGAGAGGGAACACGAGAGAGTATAAGGGAAGCTGATAGACAGAGATAGAGAGAAAGAGAGAGAGAGGGGGGGAGAGAGTGGGAGATGGAACATGAGAGAGTATAAGGAAAGCAGATAGACAGAGATAGAGAGGGGGGGGGACGAGAGAGGGGGGAGAGGGAACATGAGAGAGTATAAGGGAAGCTGATAGACAGAGATAGAGAGAGAGGGGGGGACGAGAGAGGGGGGGAGAGGGAACATGAGAGAGTATAAGGGAAGCTGATAGACAGAGATGGAGAGAGAGAGGGGAGGGGAGGAGAGGGAACATGAGAGAGTATAAGGGAAGCAGATAGACAGAGATAGAGAGAGGGGGGACGAGAGAGGGGGGGGAGAGGGAACATGAGAGAGTATAAGGGAAGCTGATAGACAGAGATAGAGAGAGAGGGGGGGACGAGAGAGGGGGGGAGAGGGAACATGAGAGAGTATAAGGGAAACTGATAGACAGAGATAGAGAGAAAGAGAGAGGGGGGGAGGCGAGAGAGGGGGTGACGAGAGAGGGGGGGAGAGGGAACATGAGAGAGTATAAGGGAAACTGATAGACAGAGATAGAGAGAAAGAGAGAGGGGGGAGGCGAGAGAGGGGGTGACGAGAGAGGGGGGGAGAGGGAACATGAGAGAGTATAAGGGAAGCAGATAGATAGAGATAGCGAGAGAGAGGGGGTGGACGAGAGAGGGGGAGGGAACACGAGAGAGTATAATGAAAACTGATAGACAGAGATAGAGAGAAAGAGAGAGGGGGGGAGGACGAGAGAGGGGGAGAGAGGGGGCGAGAGAGGGGGAGAGGGAACATGAGAGAGTATAAGGGAAGCATATAGACAGAGATAGCGAGAGAGAGAGAGAGAGAGAGAGAGAGCGGGGGACGAGAGAGGGGGGAGAGGGAACATGAGAGAGTATAAGGGAAGCTGATAGACAGAGATAGATAGAGAGAGAGAGGGGGAGGACGAGAGAGGGGGGGAGAGGGACATGAGAGAGTATAAGGGAAGCTGATAGACAGAGACAGAGAGAGAGAGAGAGAGAGAGAGAGAGAGAGAGAGAGAGAGAGAGAGAGAGGGGGGGGACGAGAGAGGGGGAGAGGGAACATGAGAGAGTATAAGGGAAGCTGATAGACAGAGATAGAGAGAAAGCGAGAGGGGGAGGACGAGAGAGGGGGGACGAGAGAGGGGGGCGAGAGAGGGGGGAGAGGGAACATGAGAGAGTATAAGGGAAGCATATAGACAGAGATAGCGAGAGAGAGAGAGAGAGAGAGAGAGAGAGAGAGAGAGAGAGAGAGAGAGAGAGAGAGAGAGAGAGAGAGAGAGAGGGAGGGTGGGGGGACGAGAGAGTGGGGGAGAGGGAACATGAGAGAGTATAAGGGAAGTAGATGGACAGAGATTGGAGAGAGAGGGGGGGAGGACGAGAGAGGGGGGGAGAGGGGACATGAGAGAGTATAAGGGAAGCTGATAGAACGAGATAGAGAAAGAGAGAGGGAGAGGGGGGGAGAGGGGGGAACATGAGAGAGTATAAGGGAAGCAGATGGACAGAGATTGGAGATAGAGGTGGGAGGACGAGAGAGGGGGGAGAGGGAACATGAGAGAGTATAAGGGAAGCTGATAGACAGAGATAGAGAGAGTGGGGGGAAGAGAGAGGGGGGAGAGGGAATATGAGAGAGTATAAGGGAAGCTGATAGACAGAGATAGAGAGAGAGGGGGGGAAGAGAGAGGGGGGGAGAGGGAACATGAGAAAGTATAAGGGAAGCTGATAGACAGAGATAGAGAGAGAGAGAGAGAAAGAGGATGGAGGAGGGAAAGTAAGAACAAAGGTTTCTTTGTGCTGTGTGCAGTCCGGTGCTGAGAGAGTGAAGTGGAGCCGGGGTTTAGGGAGTGTTTAACAGTGCACACTGACTGACTGCATTCCAGCTACGGGATTAAAAGATGACGCTTTTAATATACACTCCTCCATGAAACACACTTAAGTCTTACCTCCCCCTTCCCTCCTCTCTCTCTCTCCCTTTTTTTTATCAATGAATGATTGATCTCTCTCTCTCTCTCTCTCTCTCTCTCTCTCTCTCTCTCTCTCTCTCTCTCTCTCTCTCTCTCTCTCCCTTTATCAATGAATGATCTCTCTCTCTCTCTGTCTCTCTCTCTCCCTTTATCAATGAATAATTGATCTCTCTCTCTCCCTCTCTCTCCCTTTATCAATGAATGATCTCTCTCTCTCTCTCTGTCTCTCTCTCTCCCTTTATCAATGAATGATTGATCTCTCTCTCCCTCTCTCTCTCTCTCTCTCTCTCTCTATCCTCTCTCTCTCTCTCTCTCTCTCTCTCTCTCTCTCTCTCTCTCTCTCTCTCTCCCTTTATCAATGAATGATCTCTCTCTCTCTGTCTCTCTCTCTCCCTTTATCAATGAATAATTGATCTCTCTCTCTCTCTCTCTCTCTCTCTCTCTCTCTCTCTCTCTCTCTCTCTCTCCCTTTATCAATGAATGATTGATCTCTCTCTCTCTCCCTCTCTCTCTCTCTCTCTCTCTCTCTCTTTCTCTCTCTCACTCCCTCTCTCTGTCCCTCTCTCTCTCTCTCTCTCTCTCTCTCTCTTCTCTGTCTCTCTCTCTCTCTCTCTGTCTCTCTCTCTCTGTCTCTCTCTCTCTCTCTCTCTCTCTCTCTCTCTCTCTCTCTCTCTCTCTCTCTCTCTGTGTCTCTCCTCTCTCCGTCTCTCTCTCTCTCTCTGTCTCTCTCTCTCTGTCTCTCTCTCTCTCTCTCTCTCTCTCTCTCTCTCTCTCTCTCTGTCTCTCTCCCTCTCTCTGTCTCTCTCTCTCTCTGTCTCTCTCTCTCTCTCTCTCTCTCTCTCTCTCTCTCTCTCTCTCTCTCTCTCTCTCTCTCTCTCTCTCTCTCTCTCTCTCTCTCTCTCTCTCTCTCTCTCTCTCTCTCTCTCTCTCTCTCGTGTTCCCACAATGCATTATAACCCCGACTCAAACTAGTTGGACATATTGAATTGGTGTTCATATTCTAATGGCCCTTTAATTGTGTTTAACCCCGCCAATGCTGGGTTATTGTTGACACCTTCATACAACTGAAGAGGAGTGACGTCTTCTCTCTATGAACTCACAAGACACTATAGCACTGTCCCATAACTAGAGAGCTGGATCCTAAATATCATGGACAGCCATCACAATCTAATTTGGCAAAAATAGCATTTGGACTTGGAGTCTCCTGACCTGGCTAGTCTCTCTGTGAGACCCACATATTGGGGGAGGAGAAGGAGAGAGAGGGGTTGTGGAGAGGAGAGAAGACAGAGGGATAGAGAAGGGGATCGGAAGAACGCCAACCTCTGGCCGTGCTCCTAGAATAGCATCAGCGGGAAGAAAGTTAGGGAGAAATGGAAAAGAATATCTCTGATTTTTTTATATTTTTACAAAAGGCAAGACAGAACAGCTCCCAGAGGATGCAGACCTCAATTTATTTTATCTCTCTTTTATCTCTCCACTATGCCGTTTCCAAACCAGTTCATTTCTCACATTCTCCTTTTCTTTTTATAATGTATTTTCCTCTTTGTGAGGGAGAGGGACACAGAATGACAGGGACAGAGAGAGGGAGTGCGAGAGGGAGAGAGAGAGAGAGAGAGAGAGAGAGAGAGAGAGAGAGAGACAGGGAAAGAGAGAGGGAGTGAGAGGGAGAGAGAATGACAGGGACAGAGGGGGGGAGTGAGAGAGGGAGAGAGAGAGACAGAATGACAGGGACAGAGAGAGGGAGTGAGAGAGAGAGAGAGAGAGAGAGAGAGAGAGAGAGAGAGAGAGAGAGAGAGAGAGAGAGAGAGAGAGAGAGAGAGACAGGGACAGGGACAGGGACAGAGAGAGGGAGAGAGAGAGGGAGAGAGAGAGATAATGACAGGGACAGAGAGAGGGAGTGAGAGAGAGGAGAGAGAGAGAGAGAGAGAGAGAGAGAGAGAGAGAGAGAGAAGAGAGAGACAGAGAGAGAGAGAGAGAGAGACAGGGACAGAGAGAGGGAGTGAGAGAGAGAGAGAGAGAATGACAGTGAGAGAGAGAGAGAGAGAGAGAGACAGGGACAGAGAGAGGGAGTGAGAGAGAGAGAGAGAGAATGACAGGGACAGAGAGAGGGAGAGAGAGAGGGAAGGAGTGTGAGAGACAGAGTGACAGGGATAGAGAGAGGGAGTGAGAGAGGGAGAGAGAGACAGAATGACAGGGACAGAGAGAGGGAGTGAGAGAGGGAGAGAGAGAGAGAGAGACAGTGACAGAAAGAGGGAGTGAGAGAGGGAAGGAGTGTGAGAGAGAGAGAGACAGGGACAGAGAGAGGGAGTGAGAGAGAGAGAGAATGACAGGGACAGAGAGAGAGGGAGTGAGAGAGGGAGAGAGACAGAGAGACAGGGACAGAGAGAGGGAGTGAGCGACGGAGAGAGAGAGACAGAATGACAGGGACAGAGAGAGGGAGTGAGAGAGAGTGGGAGAGAGAGACAGAATGACAGGGACAGAGAGAGGGAGTGAGAGAGGGGAGAGAGAGACAGAATGACAGGGACAGAGAGAGAGAGAGAGAGAGAGAGAGAGAGAGAGAGAGAGAGAGAGAGAGAGAGAGAGAGAGAGAGAGAGAGAGAGAGAGAGAGAGAGAGAGAGGGGGACAGGGAGAGAGAGAGGGAGAGAGAGAGGGAGAGAGAGAGAGAGAGAGAGAGAGAGAGAGAGAGAGAGAGAGAGAGAGAGAGAGAGAGAGAGAGAGAGAGAGAGAGAGAGGGGGACAGGGACAGAGGAGGAGAGAGGGAGAGAGAGAGAGAGAGAGAGAGAGAGAGAGAGAGAGAGAGAGAGAGAGAGAGAGAGAGAGAGAGAGAGAGAGAGAGAGAGAGAGAGAGAGAGAGAATGACAGGGACAGAGAGAGGGAGTGAGAGGGAGAGAGAGAGAGACTGAATGACAGGGACAGAGGGAGGGAGTGAGAGAGAGTGGGAGAGAGAGACAGAATGACAGGGACAGAGAGAGGGAGTGAGAGACGGAGAGGGAGAGACCAAATGACTGGGAGAGAGAGAGACAGAATGACTGGGAGAGATAGAGACAGAATGATTGGGAGAGAGAGAGAGAGACAGAATGACTGGGAGAGAGAGTGAGAGACAGAATGACAGGGAGCGAGAGAGAGACAGAATGACTGGGAGAGAGAGAGAGAGACAGAATGACTGGGAGAGAGAGAGAGAGAGACAGAATGACAGGGAGAGAGAGAGAGAGACAGAATGACTGGGAGAGAGAGAGAGAGACAGAATGACTGGGAGAGAGAGGGAGAGACAGAATGACTGGGAGAGAGAGAGAGAGACAGAATGACTGGGAGAGAGAGAGAGAGACAGAATGACTGGGAGAGAGAGAGAGAGAGAGAGAGAGAGAGAGAGAGAGAGAGAGAGAGAGAGAGAGAGAGAGAGAGAGAGAGAAAGACTGGGAGAGAGAGAGAGAGACAGAATGACAGGGAGAGAGAGAGAGAGACAGAATGACTGGGAGAGAGAGAGAGAGACAGAATGACTGGGAGAGAGAGAGAGAGACAGAATGACTGGGAGAGAGAGAGAGAGACAGAATGACTGGGAGAGAGAGAGAGAGACAGAATGACTGGGAGAGAGAGAGAGAGACAGAATGACTGGGAGAGAGAGAGAGAGACAGAATGACTGGGAGAGAGAGAGAGAGACAGAATGACTGGGAGAGAGAGAGAGAGAGACAGAATGACTGGGAGAGAGAGAGAGAGAGACAGAATGACTGGGAGAGAGAGAGAGAGAGAGAGAGAGACAGAATGACTGGGAGAGAGAGAGAGAGAGACAGAATGACTGGGAGAGAGAGAGAGAGACAGAATGACTGGGAGAGAGAGAGAGAGACAGAATGACTGGGAGAGAGAGAGAGAGACAGAATGACTGGGAGAGAGAGAGAGAGACAGAATGACTGGGAGAGAGAGAGAGAGACAGAATGACTGGGAGAGAGAGAGAGAGACAGAATGACTGGGAGAGAGAGAGAGCAGCGTCTGAGTGTAAAAAGGGAAACATTTGATGTTGAATCATCATGCATCTCCACAGGAATATGATTAAGCAAAACACAAAGTGATTATATTGATTGAGTTACTTCGCAAATCAAGCTTATCAAACCAAAAATATACATTTTTTAAATGTTGACGTTGCTACATACGTTTAGTGAGGAAGATAGGAACATATCAAAATATGGTTGCATGGACTGGGGTCCAATGAGCTGACAGAACTGAACCCCAGGAGACCCTCAGTAGTCAACACACCTCAACTTTACTGAGAAATACACTTAGTTATACATTTACAGAATATATTAGTCGTAGACGGTTGAATGGCCAAAGGAGAGTCAGAGCTCTTCTGACAGGGATTGAATTTGTGTGAATATTGGGTGAAAGTTGTGTGAATATTGTGAGAAGGTTGTGTGAATGTTGTGTGAACATTGTTTTAAGCCTTAGTGGTATTCAATGTAGGGGTCGGGGGCAATGTTCCCTCAAAAAGATTTCGGGCACTGAGCAAATTTCCGGTCTGCTAAGCGCAAATTTCAATGTTGTGTAAATTCGGTGCAACTTCCAGCGTTTACTGTAAACACTGAGGCTGTAACCCAATTTAAGATTTAACAGTGACCATGTGGCTATTGTACTGTGGCTATTTGAACATAATGTAGGCTTACCAGAGAGGCCTTCCATAAAAACAATGGATCCCATAACATTTTTACATGAAAATAGCTGTTCTGTCATTCAGCCTACAGTAGCAGCCAACGTGTGGTGTTGAGGGTCCGCCTCTCAACGTCCCTCCACTGAGGGTCCGCATTCTCAACGTCCCTCCACTGAGGGTCCGCATTCTCAACGTCCCTCCACTGAGGGTCCACATTCTCAACGTCCCTCCACTGAGGGTCCACATTCTCAACGTCCCTCCACTGAGGGTCCGCATTCTCAACGTCCCTCCACTGAGGGTCCACATTCTCAACGTCCCTCCACTGAGGGTCCGCATTCTCAACGTCCCTCCACTGAGGGTCCACATTCTCAACGTCCCTCCACTGAGGGTCCGCATTCTCAACGTCCCTCCACTGAGGGTCCACATTCTCAACGTCCCTCCACTGAGGGTCCACATTCTCAACGTCCCTCCACTGAGGGTCCGCATTCTCAACGTCCCTCCACTGAGGGTCCGCATTCTCAACGCCCCTCCACTGAGGCTCCGCCTCTCAACAGCCTCCACTCTCCCTTTCCTCCACTATTACTGACCAAAAGGGGACACTGTCTTCCAGCTGATGGCGAAACTCGAGTCGCACCGCATTATCCATGTCTCATGCTCTAATTCATGTGGTTCCTCCTATGAACAGAGAAAGGGAAATATTCACCCGATATGAAAAAACACCCCAACCTGCTAATAATAACAACAACGGAAGTCCATAGCTACACTTTCCTCCTCACTCCTCCTCATTACTGCTGCAGTGCTTGTTGTAGCGCTGAGTGGAAATAGGAAACGTGCATTTTATGGCTTATAAAAGTGTTGAATACAAAGTGTCGACTGTGTTGAGTAAGAATTTAGACGTGAACTCAGTCATAAAAACAGCAGCTCTATGCTGCGTTCGTTGACAGTCTCTCTAGTCGTGGGTTTGAAACTTTTTTGAAATCTCACAGTGTCAACTTTGCTGTAGCTTTCTTAAGCCTGGAACGTTACTGCAGACACGTCAATCTGAGCCAACCGATTGGTCAGCGGTAGGCCTATAGTGCACTTGATTTCCTCTTCAGGTCCACCGGGAAGGCAGAGTTTGTACCTTCAGACACTCTGTCCCCAGAAATTCTGGTTGAAAAAATGAGGTCCCCACTGATAAAGTTTGAATACCTCTGTACTAAAGTCATGTGAGTCTCTACTAGTGCATACATTGGTGACCAGTGCAGTCCAGTCTAATCCAGTTCAATTCATCTGGACCACATCAAACTGCAATGAGGAGAAAAGGATGGCGGGATGGAGGGAAGAATGAATGGAGAGTGAGTGGTTAGGAAAGGAGACGGGTAGGGGGTCTGTTTGGTCCGTTGAAGAAGAGTGAGAGGAGCAGTGGGGGACTAAAGACAGAGGAAAGGAGGGGAGGGAGGAGGGAGAGAGAGAGAGAAAGGCGGTGAAAGTTTGGTCTGTATGAAAAAAAAAACTTCCTTTGCTGACATCAAAGCTGAGACTGGCAATAGAATTCCAAGAGGCGATCTGCATTTCCATAGGCTCCTCCCGCTCCTCCCCACCCTCCCCTCCCCCATCGCCCCACGCCTCCCCAAGCCATCCAAATCCTCTTTTACCACCCTTGAGTCCCCAACCATGCTCCTATTCTTACACAGCAGGACCATTGTCCCCTCACTCTCCCTGTCACCAAGTCTTACACACCTTCCCCACGCCACGTTCCAGCGTCCAGAAACCTCCTCTACAATTCAAGTTCACCTTGTATTTGTCACGTAGCACAAATAGAGTGAAATGCTTAACTTGCGAGCTCAACCCAACAGTGCAGTAATTCAATGTCAAACAAGTATAACTCATACTTTTTAAACACGAGAAATAAGAAATAAGCGAGGAAGCTATGTACAGTGTCAGTGCCGGTCTATCATAGGAAATGATAGAGGATACATTTATTTACAGGACAAATGCCAAAAGAATCACAAATTAGCAAAGTTGGGCCAGAGCACGCAAGGCAGCAGCCATACAGTATGGGGCCATCTTGATCAAAGGGGAAACACAGGGGACAGTGTGTGATGTCTGTTTGCCTGTCTTCTGTGGTGGGCTCTTCCTCTGCAAGAATCATTCATTCAAAGTGTGAAGAGAGTGTGTGTGTATGTGTGTGTGTGTGTGTGTGTGTGTGTGTATGTGTGTGTGTAGGTGTCTGTATGTTTAAGAAGGTCAAACCACATATCTTCTCAACTGCATCTCTCAGACAGAGGCTGATGGCCATGGCCAAAAATAATATTTCCTTACCCATCCCTGACACGGTCCTCCTTCAAAGGGTTTCCTCTGGAGGGGCCAGAGTAAAGGGAACAGGGCCAATGTAAGGCCCAGTCTTACCGTGGTGCATTAGGTCGCTAACGTAACCACAATCTGCTGAGGGGGGCAGACAGAAGGAGTAGATAGAAGTGAACTCTCTCTCTCTCACTCCTTTAACCCCATACTGTATAACAGAGGGGAAATGTCCTTTTCCAACAATGCAGAGTTAAATACAAAAGATAACAAAGCTAAAACAAAGAAATAGAAATAGTGACACGGGGAATAAATACACAGTGGATAAAGAACAACAATAACTACTAAACATACATGTGTATTTACAGACTGAGTTGTAGCAGCAGAGTATGTGGTGAGTGTGAAAGTGTGTGTGAAAGTGTGTGGCGTCAGTATGCTTGTGTGCGAATGTTATGTTGCCGTGTGTGTGTGTGTGTGTGTGTGTGTGTGTGTGTGTGTGTGTGTGTGTGTGTGTGTGTGTGTGTGTGTGTGTGTGTGTGTGTGTGTGTGTGTGTGTGTGTGTGTGTGTGTGTATGTGTGTGTGTGTGTGTGTTGGGGTGTCATTGTACGCACAGTATGTGTGAGCGTGTCGGTAGAGTCCAGCGTAGTATAGAGTCAGTACGGGTAACCAGTTGATTAGCTATTCAGCAGTCTCGTTTAGCAATCTATTGGCTTGGGGTTGGAAACTGTTCAGGGTCCTGCTGGTTCCAGACTTGGCGTGGTATGCAGAGACAACAGCCAATGGCTTGGGTGATTGGAGTGTTAGAAAAAAATGTTTGGATCTTCCTCGGACACCGCCTGGTATAGAGGTCCTGGATGGCAGGGAGCTCGGCCCCAGTGACGTATTGGGCCCTACTCATCACCCCCTGATGCGCCTTTCGTGTACGTGCCTTGCAGTTATCGTACCAAGTGGTGACGCAGCCAGTCAAGATGCCCTCAATGATGCAGCTGTAGAACTTCTTGAGGATCTGAGGGGCCCATGCCAGATCTTTTCAGCCAACTGAGGTAGAAGAGGTGTTGTCGTGCCCTCTTCACAACTGTGTGGGTGTGTGTGGGCCACGTTAATTCCTCAGTGATGTCGACCTGCTCCACTACAGCCCCATCGATGTGGAAGGTGGCGTGCTCAGCCCTCTGTTTCCTGTCGATCAGCTCCTTTATCTTGCTGACGTTTAGGGAGAGGTTGTTGTCCTGGCATCACACTGCCATGGTGATGTAGCCCCGACTGCAATTTAAAAATCTGTGTCAACCTCAGTCCAATGGGGAATTTCCTGATGAGCTAATGGTAAAGACGTTGGTTCCTCGCACGAGAGACTGGGGTTCAGATCCCACCAGGGGCAGGAGATGGACAAGGAGAGAGAATACAAGTAGAAAGGGAGATGTGGGTTTAGGGGTGTGGGATGCTGCTGGAGTCACCAAACTCACCTCCTGTGTGACCAGAAAGGCATGAAATCCAGATGAGTGGGGACCCTGATCAAAATGAGTGGGGACCCCCCCAAAAAAAATATTTTGTCAAAACAAACACACAGAGAGCAACTGTGTGTGTGTGTGAAAGAGTTTCTGTGCACACCCTTGCGTACGGTAAAGCGACTTAGTTTCATTACACCTTGGTTTAATAGTGCTCCCTCCACCCCTCTGTTCACCATGGGTTCAGTTGGAAACCACTTTGGAATGTCATGTTGGAATGTCAACTTTGACATTTAGATTGGTCTGTGTCCTGGAGTCAACACTGTACTTTGTTTAATGGTGTTGTCCATTCTAGAAGTTAGGCAGATACCAATATACTGTACATTTCCACACTAGATCACACTCCTGACACTCCTGAGACTCCTGACACTCCTGAGACTCCTGACACTGCTGAGACTCCTGACACTCCTGAGGCTCCTGACACTCCTGACACTCCTGAGACTCCTGACACCCCTGACACTCCTGAGACTCCTGACACTCCTGACACTCCTGACACTCCTGACACCCCTGACACTCCTGACACCCCTGACACTCCTGACACTCCTGACACTCCTGACACTCCTGAGACTCCTGACACTCCTGACACTCCTAAGACACCTGACACTCCTGACACTGCTGAGACTCCTGACACTCCTGAGACTCCTGACACTCCTGAGATTCCTGACACTCCTGAGACTCGTGAGACTCCTGACACTCCTGAGACTCATGACACTGCTGAGACTCCTGACACTCCTGACACTCCTGACACGCCCGAGACTCCTGAGACTCCTAAGACTCCTAAGACTCCTGAGACTCCTGACACTCCTGACACTCCTGAGACTCCTGAGACTCCTGAGACTCCTGACACTCCTGACACTCCTGAGACTCCTGGGACTCCTGACACTCCTGACACTCCTGACACCCCTGAGACTCCTGAGACTCCTGACACTCCTGAGACTCCCGACACTCCCGACACCCCTGACACTCCCGACACTCCTAAGACACCTGACACTCCTGACACTGCTGAGACTCCTGACACTCCTGAGACTCCTGATACTCCTGATACTCCTGAGACTCCTGACACTCCTGAGACTCCTGACACTCCTGAGACTCCTGACACTCCTGACACTGCTGAGACTCCTGACACTCCTGACACTCCTGAGACTCCTGAGACTCCTGAGACTCCTAAGACTCCTAAGACTCCTGACACTCCTGAGACTCCTGACACCCCTGAGACTCCTGACACTCCTGAGACTCCTGACACTCCTGACACTCCTGAGACTCCTGACACTAAGGAATGCCTTTTTTGGCTTGTTGGCACTTAGGTATTGCTTGTCAAAAATGCTCTAAGCTATGTGTCCCTCTATTCTAATCCACACACCCGTAACGTATCTGTAACACACCTTTAACATACACAATATACATATGACCTTGGCTTGCTATATGTCAGTTGGGGAAAGACGATCGACAACATTCAGAACAAACTGGGTCAGAATAACACAGATCAGAGACCACAGGTAAACTGCTGTTAAATAGCACATCTACTGTTGCTATTATAGATTACCATGATATTGTGTCCAGGCCTTAGTCTTTTTGCCTGGAAAACAATGTGTAACTGTGTTCCTATATTAAGCAGAGAGAGAGAGAGAGAGAGAGAGAGAGAGAGAGGGAGTGTTTGATGTGAATGTGTGTGTGTGTGTGTGTGTGTGTGTGTGTGTGTGTGTGTGTGTGTGTGTGTGTGTGTGTGTGTGTGTGTGTGTGTGTGTGTGTGTGTGTGTGTGTGTGTGTGTGTGTGTGTGTGTGTGTGTGTGTGTGTGTGTGTGTTCATTTGTGTGTGTGTGTTGAACAATCTTCTTTTCCATGCATGCATGCCTGTGTGTTCAGCAGTAGGACACCTGGGAGCAATTTGGGACCAATGAAATGTTGGCTCTGATGATGATGACCCCGGAACAGGGGATTGGAGTTTAATATCCCAAATTAGAGGGATTACACTAGTGGAAAGACAAGTGCTCCTCGCCTCCTCTCGACTCTCCTCTTGGTTTCACCTTTCCTCCCCGTTCTCCTTCATTTACCTCCCCTCACAGCTCTCATCCCTCTCTCCTTACCTATTTCTCCCCTTCTCTCCCATCTCTCTCTTCCTCTCCTTCCATCTCATCTCTTTCCCTTTTCCTACCCCCTCCTCCTCATCCTTCTTCCTCCCTCCTCAACCCCAGCACTCTACAGTGACCCCCTGACCCCACGCCCCATCACACCCACATCACTTACGGGTCATCAGCTTTAAGAAAAGGAGATTTAATGGCTGGTCTGGTCCTGTACAAACAGTGAATCACGATCCAACGGTTAATATATATATAGTGGATTGCATTGCAAGGCATTTGTTCCTGGTAGCCTATATTCCATATCTCCTCTCTAACCCAATAGTTACCTGCAGAACTAGAGCAGAGCAAGGGACTTGTAGGATTACTGCTCCGATCATTAACACTATTAAAGCCTAATGCATTCATTGGAGACGGTTAGTACATAGTCAAGCCTTTTGGAGCAAGGCAGGAAGCTCCTGCACATCAAAGAGACTCTTTGTGAGGAGAAGTCCCGATTAGATGCTCTGACGCAGGTATAGGACACCCCCACACAGCGATGGGACGGGAGGTATGAGTGGCAAGGGAGGGCTGGAGGGCTGGAGGGCCATGAATACTGACATGCTCAAATCACATCACCCAGGACAACTGCATGGTTCAAGGCATGGCTCCACTGCACTTGCATTCAATCTTTTCATTACAGTCTAATGTGATGAATGACTGTCTCACTGTCATATATATATATATATATATATATATATATTCTTTTTTTCACCTTTATTTAACCAGGTAGGCTAGTTGAGAACAAGTTCTCATTTACAACTGCGACCTGACCAAGATAAAGCATAGCAGTGTGAACAGACAACACAGAGTTACACATGGAGTAAACAATTAACAAGTCAATAACACAGTAGAAAAAAATAGAAAAAAAAGATGATGAATGACTGTCTCACTGTCTAACTGTCATATAGGATGAATGACTGTCTCACTGTCTAACTGTCGTATAGGATGAATGACTGTCTCACTGTCTTACTGTCTGATATGATGAATGACTGTCTCACTGTCTTACTGTCGTATATGATGAATGACTGTCTTACTGTCTAGTATGATGAATGACTATCTCACTGTCTTTCTGTCTAGTATGATGAATGACTGTCTCACTGTCTTACTGTCGAATGTGATGAAGGACTGTCTCACTGTCTTACTGTCATATATGATGAATGACTGTCTTACTGTCTAGTATGATGAATGACTGTCTCACTGTCTTACTGTCGTATATGATGAATGACTGTCTTACTGTCGAATGTGATGAAGGACTGTCTCACTGTCTTACTGTCATATATGATGAATGACTGTCTTACTGTCTAGTATGATGAATGACTGTCTCACTGTCTAACTGTCGTATAGGATGAATTACTGTCTCACTGTCTTACTGTCTGATATGATGAATGACTGTCTCATTGTCTTACTGTCGTATATGATGAACGACTGTCTCACTGTCTTACTGTCGTATATGATGAACGACTGTCTCACTGTCTTACTGTCTAGTATGATGAATGACTATCTCACTGTCTTTCTGTCTAGTATGATGAATGACTGTCTTACTGTCTAGTATGATGAATGACTGTCTCACTGTCTTACTGTCATATATGATGAATGACTGTCTTACTGTCTCGTATGATGAATGACTGTCTCACTGTCTTACTGTCAAGTATGATGAATGACTGTCTCTCTGTCTTACTGTCGAATGTGATGAAGGACTGTCTCACTGTCTTACAGTCTAATATGACGAATGACTGTCTCACTGTCTTACTGTCGTATATGATGAACGACTGTCTCACTGTCTTACTGTCGTATATGATGAACGACTGTCTCACTGTCTTACTGTCATATATGATGAACGACTGTCTCACTGTCTTACTGTCGTATATGATGAACGACTGTCTCACTGTCTTACTGTCGTATATGATGAACGACTGTCCTCACTCTCTTACTGTCGTATATGATGAATGACTGTCTCACTGTCTTACTGTCGTACATGATGAACGACTGTCTCACTGTCTTACTGTCGTATATGATGAACGACTGTCTCACTGTCTTACTGTCGTATATGATGAATGACTGTCTTACTGTCTAGTATGATGAATGACTGTCTCACTGTCTTACTGTCTAGTATGATGAATTACTGTCTCACTGTCTTACTGTCTAATATGATGAATGACTGCCTCACTGTCTTACTGTCTAATGTGATGAAGGACTGTCTCACTGTCTTACTGTCATATATGATGAATGACTGTCTCACTGTCTTACAGTCTAATATGACGAATGACTGTCTCACTGTCTTACTGTCATATAGGATGAATGACTGTCTCACTGTCTTACTGTCTAATGTGATGAATGACTGTCTCACTGTCTTACTGTCTAATATGACAAATGACTGTCTCACTGTCTTACTGTCTAATGTGATGAATGACTGTCTCACTGTCTTACTGTCGTATAGGATGAATGACTGTCTCACTGTCTTACTGTCTAGTATGATGAACGACTGTCTCACTGTCTTACTGTCTAGTATGATGAACGACTGTCTCACTGTCTTACTGTCGTATATGATGAACGACTGTCTCACTGTCTTACTGTCGTATATGATGAATGACTGTCTCACTGTCTCACTGTCTAGTATGATGAACGACTGTCTCACTGTCTTACTGTCTAGTATGATGAACGACTGTCTCACTGTCTTACTGTCGTATATGATGAACGACTGTCTCACTGTCTTACTGTCGTATATGATGAATGACTGTCTCACTGTCTTACTGTCGTATATGATGAACGACTGTCTCACTGTCTTATTGTCATATATGATGAACGACTGTCTCACTGTCTTACTGTCGTATATGATGAACGACTGTCTCACTGTCTTACTGTCGTATATGATGAATGACCGTCTTACTGTCTAGTATGATGAACGACTGTCTCACTGTCTTACTGTCGTATATGATGAACGACTGTCTCGCTCTCTTACTGTCGTATATGATGAACGACTGTCTCACTGTCTTACTGTCGTATATGATGAACGCCTGTCTCACTGTCTTACTGTCGTATATGATGAACGACTGTCTCACTGTCTTACTGTCTAGTATGATGAACGACTGTCTCACTGTCTTACTGTCGTATATGATGAACGACTGTCTAACTGTCTTACTGTCTAGTATGATGAACTACTGTCTCACTGTCTTACTGTCTAGTATGATGAACGACTGTCTCACTGTCTTACTGTCGTATATGATGAACGACTGTCTAACTGTCTTACTGTCTAGTATGATGAACTACTGTCTCACTGTCTTACTGTCTAGTATGATGAACGACTGTTTCACTGTCTTACTGTCGTATATGATGAACGACTGTTTCACTGTCTTACTGTCGTATAGGATGAACGACTGTCTCACTGTCTTACTGTTGTATATGATGAACGACTGTCTCAATGTCTGATGGATATCCACATTGATTCACACTGAAGGCTCACAAACAATTCCTAGAACCACTGCTAATGTCATTATGTAGATTCATGCACGGAAGTAGCAACATCTGCATTCGCATACACACTCAAATCAAGTCATACATAGTTCCCTGTTTTATTACGGTACATTCCCACTTTGATCTAATTTGAACATTACATTCTATTAAAATACATTGCATTAGGCCTGCTACATATCTGTAGGCTATAAACCGGAGGGTAGAACCACCCCGATCAACAGTACCACTGTCCCAAAAACAGACCCAAATAGAGATTGGGAAGAAATACACTATTTCATTAGATTAGAAATAACGAAAAACCACCGCTGAAGGGACTAGAAATGAAACCCAACCCCACCAAGTAAGTTATATGAATCTGATTTCCCAAGGGTGGTTAATGTAAATATTCTGTAAAACCAAGCAAAACAAGAACTAAGCCCTCCCCCTTCCCCCTCGTCCCGACTACCCCCCTCCTTCTCCTCCACATTTCGCCTCCTCCTCCACTCTCCACCATTCTCCTTTTATTCTTCCCCACCCCCACCCCTTCCTCCCATTTTTACAATGCCCAGCTTCCTAATAAACTTTTGTGGTGTTTGGAATCCATTAAGAGCAATATCCCTCTTCTCAAAACATCCTGACTCCTTGTGGGGGGAGTGGGGCAGGGAGACAGGGGACAACAGAGGACAGAGAGAGAGAGAGAGAGAGAGAGAGAGAGAGAGAGAGATAGATAGATAGATAGATAGATAGATAGATAGATAGATAGATAGATAGATAGAGAGAGAGAGAGAGAGAGAGAGAGAGAGAGAGAGAGAGAGAGAGTGAGAGACCAGTGGGACCAATGGCAGTGTCTGAGTAGAGTTGAGCTTCCCACTCCGTCATTTTGCACTTGGTTCACAGTCCAGGGTGAACAAGTGAACGGCAAGCAAACAACAACCAACAAGCGGAAGGAGAGTAACAATAGTTTCCTGAGTGTGAACGTAAGGCACTATTACATTATTACATGAAATACATTACAACAAATATATGTCAGACTGCGAGTGGTGTGAGGGAGGGAGGGAGGGAGGGAGGGAGGGAGGGAGGGAGGGAGGGAGGGATGCCATAAGATTACAGATAAAGCAGGAGTAAACACTCCTTCAAGAAAAAACGGCCTCACACTTTATAACTATAGCTTCCTGGCAGGGAACAGCAACAAAGACACTTCCTCCATGCATGAGCCCTTACTTCCTGAATGAAGTGTCAGGCCGCTCACTTCCTGCTCATGTGCCCTCATTTCCTGTTTGGGGCCAGGGCTGGCAATCCAACATGTGCCTGACACAGTCGCAGTCACCCCTCCATCTCCTAACCAGCCATCGTTCTCTGACCCCCCCCCCCCCCACACACACACACACAAACAAACACACAAACAAACAAACACACACACACACACACACGGACACACACCATCATTATCACACCAAGACCTTTACTTCACCCAAAACTATAATCAGACTCCCACGCTTCCCTATGTTCCTCCGTTCTGGTTCCACTTGAGTTCCCATGTGAGTCATGAGACAATAAAACACTGAATGACACATAGAACGTATTATACACTGAGTGTACAAAAAATGTGGACACTACAAGGTGTCGAAAGCATCCCCACAGTTGTGTCCAGTTGGCTGGATGTTCTTTGGGTGGTGGATCGTTCTTGATACAAGCAGGAAAAGGTTGAGGGTGAGAAACTCAGCAGCGTTGCAATTCTTGACACACTCAAACCGGTGCGCATGTCACCTACTGCCATACCCTGTTCAAAGACACTTCAATATTTTGCCATGCCTATTCACCCTCTGAATGGCACACACACACAATCCATGTCTCAACTGTCTCACGGCTTAAAAATCCCTCTTTAACCTGTCTCCTCCCCTTCATCTACACTGATTGAAGTGGATTTAACAAGTGACGTCAATAGGGGATCATAGCCTTCACATGGATTCGCCTGGTCAGTCTGTGTGATGGAAAGAGCAGGGGTTCTTAATGTTTTGGACAGTCAGTGTACATTCAATGGTGAACAGAGAATGAACCTCTCTCTGGGATTGCTTTCAGATGTTATATCTGTTGCATCTCACACTGGGTATCGCAAACACAATCCCTGTGTTGGCCTTGTATTTCATGTCCTGAGTCATGTCCTGACATGGTGTTAACTAAATGGCACGTTTCAGGATGGCACTTTCTTATGGACACAATAAGCCTGTTCCCTCCTAAATCAGGACCCCAGCAGACGTTTTCAGCTCTGCACAGGAGGAGGGGGTATGAGGATCATCAAATAGAGAAATGGAGAACAGAGGGGTTGTTGGTAATTATGGTTGGTAGTGGGAGAGGGAGAGAGAGAAAACGAGAGAGATAGAAAGAGAGAGAGGAGAGAGACAGACAGACAGACAGACTCAGGCAGGGCCAGATGTGTGAGGAATGTTCTGGCTGCTGGTGTTGTGTGTGTGTGTGTGTGTGTGTGTGTGTGTGTGTGTGTGTGTGTGTGTGTGTGTGTGTGTGTGTGTGTGTGTGTGTGTGTGTGTGTGTGTGTGTGTGTGTGTGTGTGTGTGTGTGTGTGTGTGTGTGTGTGTGTGTGTACACCACCGCCTGCAGATTGTTAAGGAGCTGTCAAGCCTCCAGTGCTCTACTGTGTGTTCCTTTAACATAATTTCCCACCAGCCACACCACACACACACACACACACACACACACACACACACACACACACACACACACACACACACACACACACACACACACACACACACACACACACACACACACACACACACACACACACACACACACACACACACGCTCCTGTACTCCTCGTCACATGACTGAGGACTGAGACCCTCTAAACCACACCATCGCCTCACCACAGAATTCTGGGAACATCCTCACAGACAAACCAGACCCATATAGCACCTGGAGAGCAGAGCCTGCGTCACAGACTGAGGTTCTTTTAAACCGCACCCTCCATCTATGTCCTCCCCCTCTCCATCTCGGCTCCCTGGATCCATAAATCCTGCCATCTCTATCTCTCCTTCTCCATCTCTTTTCCTTCACATATCCATCCTGCCAATTCTCCCTTCCCTCTCCACTCTTCTTGAGCAATGCCTTCGAAGTAGATCTACACTGCTTACTGCATCCTACCACAAAACCCAGAGACCAACTGAGACCATGGCATGAATATAAAGGACTCCACAGCTGTCCCTTACTCTACATTTCCTGACCTGACCACTAGACCACCAGACCACCCCTCCAGCGTTCATATCCCCTCCAGACCACCCCTCCAGCCATCTTATTTTCAATGTCGGCCTAGGAACAGTGGGTTAACTGCCTGTTCAGGGGCAGAACGACAGATTTGTACCTTGTCAGCTCGGGGATATGAACTTGCAACCACTAGGCTACCCTGCCGCCCCTCCTACCCTATCATATCCACCCCCCCAGCCCTCACCATACTCCCCAGCAACCCAATCATATCCACCCCACCAGCCCCCACCATACTCCCCAGCTACCCAATCATATCCACCCCACCAGCCCTCACCATACACCCCAGCTACCCAATCATATACACCCCACCAGCCCTCACCATACTCCTCTAATACCCAATCATAAACACCCCACAAGCCTTCAACATACTCTCCTAATACCCGATCATATCCACCCCACCAGCCCTCACCATACTCCCCTAATACCCAATCATATCCACCCCACCAGACCTCACCATACTCCCCTAATACCCAATCATATACACCCCACCAGCCTGTACCATACTGCCCAGCCTCCGTGTCCAACTCACCACCACAACTACCACAAGCCCTCCCGTGTTCTCAAAGCCATTTGTCTTGAGAGCATTGGCCTACTGGTATTTGCTGCCAGATTTCAGTGCTAGATAGCTCAGGCTGGGCTGGGGATGGGATATGTTTGGGTGGCTGGTGCTGGGGCTGGGGAAGATGGCTGGGATTAGAGCTGGGGCTGGGAGACTGGAGCTGGGACTGGGAACTGAGGTGTAGGGCTGGGGAAGACAGTCTCAGGCTGAGTCTGGGTAGTGGGGCTGGGGGGAGGGAAGGCTGAGCTGTTTGTTCAGCTGCTGAGGAGCTCTGAGAGAGACCCAGGGAGGCCACAGAAAATTCATACCTTCCATTCATCACAGAAGAGAGGGTGGGATAGAGAGAGAAAGAGTTGGGGTAACCAAACAACGACAGTGCAGTGTTTTTCCCCATATGATTTCCCCCTGAATGCTGATTGAGAGGACTATCTATCTATCTATCTGGTAGATTGAGGGCTCTGCCAACTACTGTCTGACTCATACTGTATGTCTGCTCATGTCTGATTCATAGTGTGCCTTGACAGCATTTACTGCCATGGGCTGGACACCATCTGACAGGCTGGAACTCCCAAATGACCAATCATGATTCAGACTTTTATTTCACTAGTGTTTTGAAACCACGCTTGTGTGATGAGTAATCTTGTCTAAGACTTGCATTTACTCCACAAGCGGATCTCTCTCTCTCTCTCTCTCTCTCTCTCTCTCTCTCTCTCTCTCTCTCTCTCTCCAGATAGCAGCCAGCCAGTCAGGGGGTTCGGCTTAACTACTGTCCCGTCAGCACCTCTCACTTTCCTGCAAAAACACGGCTCCATGACTGATCCCGGATCAGATTAAATAAGGCTGCAGTCAGAAAATAACACCAGCCACGTGAGCGACACACAGCACTAAGAACAGCTGTGTTACCATACTGCTGATTCAACATAATATACCAGCCCCGTGGAGGGAAATTCATACATAATATCAACCTTGTGGACGGAGTGAATTTCATTTTCTAACCATTAGAAATGAGTTTGTAGATAAATATTTTTCACGTAATCACATTTCCTCTCTATAATAACACGAGCAGCACCAGTTTAGCCAAAAGCTGCAGCGTTATGGATTTCTATTAAAGTAACCAATGGAGGAATGGGGAGAAAAACCAGGGCTGGAAAACCGCACAGAGGGGTTGTTTTGAGAGCCAAATAGTTTATTAGCCTCGATTTTCAGCCGCTGAAATTTCAGGCTCTCTGGGAGGGGAAGCTAGACCCGCCAGTCATCCCTGAGCTACAACAGCTCTCACCCACCACACACGGCTCTGGTCCCTGTCTCCCTCTGTGTTTCATCCTTCTCTCTCCCCCGCTATCCATCTTCTGACAGCCAGTCATCCCAGAACAAACCACACTCAGCTCTCACCCCACCCCCTTTCTCTCTTGTCTATCTACCTCTTCCTCCACTTTCCACCCATCTCTCTCCCAGCCAGGTAATCAATGGGATAAGCCCACCCACATGAACAGCACAACATGGCCATAAGAACTATCTGTTGGGCCAGAAATCTCAGATGCCCATGCTGTTTGTTTCCCGAAACTAAAAAAAGACTCCACAAAACAAATCTGTCACCAGTCAGTCTACAGACTGTGTTTGCCTGTTTGTTTCTATGGCTACTGGATGTTCATTTGTAATCTTGCTTTGTTTTCTTATCGTGACATTATTCTATTAGTCACACATTTACCGGTCAGAATTTATCCGAGCCTTTGTGAAGATAAAAAGTGGCTGGGAAGGCGATATTGAACGTTTTCAGAAGAAGAATGGCTTATTACAGTATAGAACTCCATAACACACTGCAATACAAAGAGGCTGGAGGTTAAAGGGCATATTTAAAGAGTCCTAGTAAAATGGGCCATAAAAAAAAGGAACATAAGGGCATGAAGTCTCCCTCTCCTCTCCTCTCCTCTCCTCTCCTCTCCTCTCCTCTCCTCTACCCTCCCATGCTGTCCTCCTCTCTTCCTCACTGAAGGATTTGCACCAGGATTTGCACCAGACACTTTATTATCAGGCACTTAGTCTGGCACTTGAGGAAGGCTGCCTACACATATCTAGCAGATGTTATTGCGGGTGTAGCGAAATGTTTGTGTTCCTAGCTCCTACAGTGCAGTAATATCTAAGAACAGACAACAATACAAACAAATCCAAAAAAAGTAAAAGAATGGAATTAAGAAATATAGAAATATTAGGACGAGCAATGTCAGAGTCCGGAAAGTATTCAGACCCCTTGACTTTTTCAAAATGTTGTTGCGTTACAGCCTTATTCTAAAAATGATTTTTTAAAATTAAAATCCTCAGCAATCCTCAACAATACCCCATAATGACAGAGCGAAAACAGGTTCCTAGAAATCTTTGCAAATGTATTAAAAATAAACAACAGAAATACCTTATTTACATAAGTATTCAGACCCTTTGCTAAATTGAGCTCAGGTGCATCCTGTTTCCAATGATCATCCTTGAGATGTTTCTACAACTTGATTGGAGTCCACCTGTGGTATATTCAAATTGATTGGACATGATTTGGAAAGGCACACACATGTGTATAAAAGGTCCCACAGTTGAAAGAAAATGTCAGAGCAAAAACCAGGCCATAAGGTTGAACGAATTGTCTGTAGAGCGCTGAGACAGGATTGTGTCGAAGCACAGATCTGGGAAAGGGTAACAAAACATTTCTGCAGCAATGAAGGTCCCCAAGAACACAGTGGCCTCCGTTATTCGTAAATGTAATTAGTTTGGAAGCACCAAGACTCTTCCTAGAGCTGGCCGCCTGGCCAAACTGGTCATGGAGGTGACCGAGAACCTGATGGGTTCCTCTGTGGAGATGGGAGCACCTTCCAGAAGGACAATCATCTCTGCAGCACTCCACCAATCAGGCCTTTTATTGTAGACTGGCAAGACTGAAGCGACTCCTCAGTAAAAGGCACATGACAGCCCGTTTGGAGTTTACCAAAAGGCACCTAAAGACTCTCAGACCATGAGAAACAAGATTCCCTGCTCTGATAAAACCAAGATTGAACTCTTTGGCCTGAATGCCAAAAGTCACATCTGGAGGAAACCTGGCACCATCCCTACGATGAAGCATGGTGGTGGCAGCATTGTGCTGTGGGGATGTTTTTCAGCGGCAGGGACTGGGAGACTAGTCAGGATCGAGGGAAAGATGAAGGGAGCAAAGTACAGAGAGATCCTTGATAAAAACCTGCTCCAGAGCGCTCAGGACATTCGACTGGGACAAAGGTTCACCTTCTAACAGGACAACGATCCTAAGCAGACAGCCAAGACAATGCAGGAGTGGCTGAGGAACAAGTCTCTGAATGTCCTTGAGTGGCCCAGCCAGAGCGCGGACTTGAAGTCGATCGAATACCTCTGGAGAGACCTGAAAATATCTGTCCAGAGACCCTCCCCATCCAACCTGACAGAGCTTGAGAGGATCTGCAGAAAAGAATGGGAGAAACTCCCCAAATACAGGTGTTCCAAGCCTGTAGCGTCATACCCAAGAAGACTTGAGGCTGTGATCCCTGCCAAAGGTGCTCCAACAAAGTACTGTGTAAAGGGTCTGAATACTTATGTAAATGTGATATTTCCATTTCATATTTTTTTATTCATTTGCAAAAATATCTGGTTTTGCTTTGTCATTATGGGGTATTGTGTGTAGATTTATGAGGATTTGTATTTGTTTAATTCCTATTAGAATAAGGCTGTAACGTAACAACATGTGGAAAAGGGGAAGGGGTCTCTGGTGTGTGTGAGTGGGGACAGGCCTACGAGAAGAAGATGGTGCCAATAGTAGGAGAAGAGTCCAGTGGGTGCCAATAGCAGGAGAAGAGTCCAGTGGGTGCCAATAGTAGGAAAAGAGGGTGCCAATAGTAGGAGAAGAGTCCAGTGGGTGCCAATAGTAGGAAAAGAGGGTGCCAATAGTAGGAGAAGAGTCCATTGGGTGCCAATAGTTGGAGAAGAGGGTGCCAATAGTAGGAGAAGAGTCCAGTGGGTGCCAATAGTAGGAAAAGAGGGTGCCAATAGTAGGAGAAGAGGGTGCCAATAGTAGCAGAAGAGTCCAGTGGGTGCCAATAGTAGGAAAAGAGGGTGCCAATAGCAGGAGAAGAGTCCAGTGGGTGCCAATAGTAGGAAAAGAGGGTGCCAATAGCAGGAGAAGAGTCCAGTGGGTGCCAATAGTAGGAAAAGAGGGTGCCAATAGTAGGAGAAGAGTCCAGTGGGTGCCAATAGCAGGAGAAGAGTCCAGTGGGTGCCAATAGTAGGAAAAGAGGGTGCCAATAGCAGGAGAAGAGTCCAGTGGGTGCCAATAGTAGGAAAAGAGGGTGCCAATAGTAGGAGAAGAGTCCAGTGGGTGCCAATAGCAGGAGAAGAGTCCAGTGGGTGCCAATAGTAGGAAAAGAGGGTGCCAATAGTAGGAGAAATGTCCAGTATCGGATGCCAATAGTAGGAGAAGCGGGTGCCAATAGTAGGAGAAGAGTCCATTGGGTGCCAATAGTTGGAGAAGAGGGTGCCAATAGTAGGAGAAAAGTCCAGTGGGTGCCAATAGTAGGAGAAGAGGGTGCCAATAGTAGGAAAAGAGGGTGCCAATAGTAGGAGAAGAGGGTGCCAATAGTAGGAAAAGAGGGTGCCAATAGTAGGAAAAGAGGGTGCCAATAGTAGGAGAAGAGTCCAGTGGGTGCCAATAGCAGGAAAAGAGGGTGCCAATAGTAGGAGAAGAGGGTGCCAATAATAGGAAAAGAGGGTGCCAATAGTAGGAAAAGAGGGTGCCAATAGTAGGAGAAGAGTCCAGTGGGTGCCAATAGTAGGAAAAGAGGGTGCCAATAGTAGGAGAAGAGTCCAGTGGGTGCCAATAGTAGGAAAATAGGGTGCCAATAGTAGGAGAAGAGTCCAGTGGGTGCCAATAGCAGGAGAAGAGTCCAGTGGGTGCCAATAGTAGGAAAAGAGGGTGCCAATAGTAGGAGAAATGTCCAGTGGATGCCAATATTAGGAGAAGAGGGTGCCAATAGTAGGAGAAGAGTCCATTGGGTGCCAATAGTAGGAGAAGAGTCCATTGGGTGCCAATAGTTGGAGAAGAGGGTGCCAATAGTAGGAGAAGAGTCCAGTGTGTGCCAATAGTAGGAAAAGAGGGTGCCAATAGTAGGAGAAGAGGGTGCCAATAGTAGGAGAAAAGTCCAGTGGGTGCCAATAGTAGGAGAAGAGGGTGCCAATAGTAGGAAAAGAGGGTGCCAATAGTAGGAGAAGAGGGTGCCAATAGTAGGAGAAGAGGGTGCCAATAGTAGGAGAAGCGTGCAGTGGGTGCCAATAGTAGGAGAAGAGTCCAGTGCGTGCCAATAGTAGGAGAAGAGGGTGCCAATAGTAGGAGAAGAGGGTGCCAATTGTAGGAGAAGAGTCCAGTGGGTGCCAATAGTAGGAGAAGAGGGTGCCAATAGTAGGAAAAGAGGGTGCCAATAGTAGGAGAAGAGGGTGCCAATAGTAGGAGAAGAGTGCAGTGGGTGCCAATAGTAGGAGAAGAGTGCAGTGGGTGCCAATAGTGGCAGCTACAGGTCTCCTCTAGTCCTCAATTTGGTGAGACGCATTACCATGGTGATGGGATGACACTTAAAGAGCAGTCTGGGAAAGGTTGCTATGGGAGGTTGGTGGGGGTTTAGTAGTGGTTGTCTGGGGTAAAGAGGTGGTGGTGCTCTTGGGGCATAGTGGCTCTTCATTGTAGGGTGATGGGCGGAAGAGAAGAAAAGGGTAAGGAGGGTACAGGGCCCAGCAGATGTTTCAGCTTTGGGTTTTTGGCTGGAAAGGGCAATTATGAGCGTGTCTTAATGACTGACGCTGGCAGCCGTCTGTGTATGTATGTGTGTGTGTGAGTGTGTGTCGGTGCGTTTGTGAAGGACTGAAGCTGGCAGAGCCCCATAAACCTGGTTAAACCTGGCTCAGTGAGGAGAGCTGCTCATTACACTGACCGGCCCACAGAACACCACTCAACACACACACATACACACCCTGGGACAGGAAGTACCAGAGCAAGGTCTGAAAGACAGACAGGGGGACAGAACGGTCTGATGCTGGGGCTAAACTAAACATAAAGACCTGTGTTCCTTTACGTCTCCTCTCTCACCGGCGATAATGAGTGTGCGTGTGTGTGTGTGCATGTGTGCTTGTGCGTGCGTGCGTGCGTGCGTGCGTGTGTGTGTGTGTGTGTGTGTGTGTGTGTGTGTGTGTGTGTGTGTGTGTGTGTGTGTGTGTGTGTGTGTGTGTGTGTGTGTGTGTGTGTGTGTGTGTGTGTGTGTGTGTGATTGTGTGTGAGACTGCCAGACTCAGTGTGGTAACTAGTAATGATGCAGGTTTTCCATGATGTAGCTCTGTGCCCAAGACACAGAGAGCCCGTCAACTATATGGGGGAGTGATGGGATAGTGGTGGGGATTAGGGTTAAGGGAATTGGAGAGCTCAGCTCAGCACATTACAACACCAATATAAAGCATCCTGTAATTTACACAAATGATTTTCCCACCCTTTTATGCATACAGTGGGGCAAAAAAGTATTTAGTCAGCCACCAATTGTGCAAGTTCTCCCACTTAAAAAGACGAGAGAGGCCTGTAATTTTCATCTTAGGTAAACTTCAAGTATGACAGACAAAATGAGAAAAGAAATCCAGAAAATCACATTGTATGATTTTTAATTAATTTCTTTGCAAATTATGGTGGGAAATAGGTATTTGGTCACCAGATTTCTGGCTCTCACAGACCTGTAACTTCTTCTTTGAGAGGCTCCTCTGTCCTCCACTCGTTACCTGTATTAATGGCACCTGTTTGGACTTGTTATCAGTATAAAAGACACCTGTCCACAACCTCAAACAGTCACACTTCAAACTCCACTATGAACAAAGAGCTGTTAAAGGACACCAGAAACAAAATTGTAGACCTGCACCAGGCTGGGAAGACTAAATCTGCAATAGGTAAGCAGCTTGGTTTGAAGAAATCAACTATGGGAGCAATTATTAGGAAATGGAAGACATACAAGACCACTGATAATCACCCTCAATCTGGGGCTCCACGCAAGATCTCACCTAGTGAATGACCTGCAGAGAGCTGGGACCAAAGTAACATAGCCTACCATCAGTAACACACTACGCCGCCAGGGACTCAAATCCTGCAGTGCCAGACGTGTCCCCCTGCTTAAGCCAGTACATGTCCAGGCCCGTCTGAAGTTTGCTAGAGAGCATTTGGATGATCCAGAAGAAGATTGGGAGAATGTCATATGGTCAGATGAAACCAAAATATAACTTTTTGGTAAAAACTCAACTTGTCGTGTTTGGAGGACAAAGAATGCTGAGTTGCATCCAAAGAACACCATACCTACTGTGAAGCATGGGGGTGTAAACATCATGCTTTGGGGCTGTTTTCTGCAAAGGGACCAGGACGACTGATCCGTGTAAAGGAAAGGATGAATGGGGCCATGTATCATGAGATTTTGAGTGAAAACCTCCTTCCATCAGCAAGGGCATTGAAGATGAAACGTGGCTGGGTCTTTCTTCAGCATGACAATGATCCCAAACACACCGCCCGGGCAACGAAGGAGTGTCTTCGTAAGAAGCATGTCAAGGTCCTGGAGTGGCCTAGCCAGTCTCCAGATCTCAACCCCATAGAAAATCTTTGGAGGGAGTTGAAAGTCTGTGTTGCCCAGCACCAGCCCCAAAACATCACTGCTCTCGAGGAGATCTGCAAGGAGGAATGGGCCAAAATACCAGCAACAGTGTGTGAAAACCTTGTGAAGACTTACAGAAAACGTTTGACCTCTGTCATTGCCAACAAAGGGTATATAACAAAGTATTGAGATCACTTTTGTTATTGACCAAATACTTATTTTCCACCATAATATGCAAATACATTAATTAAAAGTCCTACAATGTGTTTTTCTGGATTTTTTCTTTTCATTTTGTCTGTCATAGTTGAAGTGTACATGTGATGAAAATTACAGGCCTCTCTCATCTTTTTAAGTGGGAGAACTTGCACAATTGGTGGCTGACTAAATACTTTTTGCCCCACTATATAAATGTCTAGACTATTGTAATTTCGGAGAATCTCTTATACAATGGGTTAAAGGTATGCACTGTGCATTCAGAAAGTATTCAGACCCCTTGAATTTGGATCAATCCAGATCAATCTAACACAATACCCCATAATGACAAAGCAAGAACTGTTTTTCAGACATTTTTGCAAGTGTATTCAAAATAAAAAAATGAAATATTACAATTACATTACTATTCAGACCCTTTACTCAGTACTTTGTTGAAGCACCTCTGGCAGCGATGACACCTTTGAGTCTTCATGGGTATGACGCTACAAGCTTGACACAGCTGAATTTGGGGAGTTTCTCCATTCTTCTTATTCAAATCTTATCAAGCTCTGTCAGGTTGGATGTGGAGCTTCTCTGGACAGCTATTTTCAGGTCTCTCCAGAGATATTAGATTGGGTTCAAGTCCGGGCTCTGGCTGGGCCACTCAAGGACATTAAGAGACTTGTCCCAAAGCCACTCCTGCGTTGTCTTGGCTGTGTGCTTAAGGTCGTTGTCCTCTTGGAAGGTGTTCCTTTGCCCCCAGTCTGAGGTCCTGAGCACTCTGGAGCAGGTTTTCATCAAGGATCTCTCTGTATTTTGTCCGTTCATCTTTCCCTCGATCCTGACAAGTCTCCCAGTCCCTGCCACTGAAAAACATCCCCACAGCATGATGATGCCACCACCGTGCATCACCGGAGAGATGGTGCAAGGTTTCCTCCAGACGTGACGCTTGGCATTCAGGCCACAGAGTTCAATCTTGTTTTCATCAGACCAGAGAATCTTGTTTATTATGGTCTGAGAGTCCTTTAGGTGCCTTTTGGTAAACTCCAAGCGACTGTCATGTGACTTGGCCACTCAACCATAAAAGTCTGATTGGTGGAGTGCTGCAGAGATGGTTGTAATTCTGGAAGGTTGTTCCATCTCCACAGAGGAACTCTGGAGCTCTGTCAGAGTGACCATCGGGTTCTTGGTCCCTGACCAAGACGCGTTTCTCTCGATTGCTCAATTTGGCTGGGTGGCCAGTTCTAGGAAGAGTCTTAGTGGTTCCAAACGTCTTCCCTTTATTAAGAATGGTAGATGACACTGTGTTATTGAGGACCTTCAACAATCTTTGAGAAATTGAAGATGGACCACCGGAGGATTGAGGTGGAGCACGCCCACAGGACTAGAAAACCCACCACCGTGACAGGCCCAGGCAGACTGGCCTGTTGTATGTGTGAGCCACCATCCGAGAGAAACACTATGTAGGGAATAGTGTGCCATTGAGGCAATGAAGTTGTAGTTCAACGAGGACTATCCTAAAGCTGGGCGCCAGAAGAGGAAAGAACTGATCCCAGCCATGAAAGCTGCCAGAGCCATTGCTTACATTGCTTTCATCTGCTATGACAGGCTCATTGTCTAACCTCCCTCCCAGAAGCCTGGAAGCTATGAGAGAGTCAAGGCTATGGGTTCAAAGCTTCAACAACGCAGCACACACACGCACGCACACACACACACGCACGCACGCACACACACACACACACACACACACACACACACACACACACACACACACACACACACACACACACACACACACACACACACACACACACACACACACACACACACACACACACACACACACCAATTGCTGCTATAGGCCAGCAAGTGCTAACAGTCAGTATCTAAATAATATGTGTGAAATGCTTGATAGCGTATGTGATGTAAACAGAGAGGTCTACTTTCTTGGGGACCTGAATATTGACTGGTTTTCATCAAGCTGTCTGCTCAAGAGGAAGCTTCTCACTGTAACCAGTGCCTGTGATCTGGTTCAGGTTATTAATCAACTTACCAGGGTGTTTACAAACACTACAGGAACCAGAACATCCACATGTATAGATCACGTTTTTACTAATACTGTAGAACTTTTTTCTAAAGCTGTATCCGTGCCCATTGGATGCAGTGATCACAATATAGTGGCTATATCCAGGAAAGCCAAAGTTCCAAAAGCTGGGCCTAAAATAGTGTATAAGTGATCATATAAAAGATTTTGCTGTGACTTATGTGGATGATGTAAAACTATGTGTTGGTCTAATGTGATTAACGAGGAGCATCCAGACACTGCATTTGAGGGATTTATGAAATTGCTTCTTCCAATTATTGATAAACATGCACTTGTTAAAAAACGGACTGTTAGAACTGTTAAGGCTCCATGGATTGATGAGGAATTGAAAAACTGTATGGTTGAAAGAGATGGGGCAAAAGGAGTGGCGCATAAGTCTGGCTGCACATCTGACTGGCTAACTTACTGAAAATTGAGAAATTATGTCAATTATGTGACTAAACTCAATAAAAATATGAAGAAACTGTATTATGAAGCCAAGATCAATGATATGAAGAATGATGGGAAAAAACTAGTACTTTAAATGAAATTATTAACAGAAGGAGAAATCACTAATTGCATCAGATGTCTTATTCATCACAAAATTATTTGATATTAACAATTATTTTAATGATAACTTCATTGGCAAAGTGAGCAAATTTAGGCAGAAAATGCCAACAACAAACAGTGAGCAATTGTTTTCATGCATAAAAAAAATTTTGAAAGAAAAGCATTGCAAGTTTGAATTTTGTAAAGTTAGTGTGGGAGAGGTGGGGAAAGTATGGTTTGCGATTAATAATGACATTGACAGCTTAGATGGAAATCTACTGAGGATGGTAGCTGACTCTATAGCGACTCCTATCTGTCATATTTTTAATCTGAGCCTAGAGGAAAGTCTTTGTCCTCAGGCCTGGAGGGAAGCCAAAGTAATTCCGCTTCCCAAGAGTGGTAAAACAGCCATTATTGGTTCTAACAGCAGACCTATGAGCTTGCTGCCAGCTCTTAGCAAACTGTTGGAAAAATTATGTTTGGCCAAATACAATGCTATTTCTCTGTAGACAAATTAACAACAGACTGTCAGCATGCTTCTGGAGAAGGGCACTCAACATGTACTGCACTGAAACAAATGACTGATGATTGGTTGAAAGACATTGATAATAAGAGGATTGTGGGAGTGATATTATTGACCATAAACTGTTGTAAAAACGTATGTGTTTTGGCTTTTCAACCTCTGCCATATTGTGGATTCAGAGATATCTATCTAATAGAACTCAGAGGGTCATCTTTAATGGAAGCTAGAGATAATGTAAAACATGTAAATTGTGGTGTACCACAGGGCTGCTCTCTAGGCCCTCTACTATTTTATATTTTTACCAATGACCTGCCACTGGCATTAAACAAAGCATGTGTGTCCATGTATGCTGATGATTCAACTATATATGCATCAGCAACTACAGCTAGTTAAGTCACTGAAACCCTTAACAAAGAGTTGTTTTGGAATGGGTGGCCAGTAATAAACTAAGAGCATTGTATTTGGTACAAATCATTCCTTAAGTTCTAAGCCTCAGCTGAATATGGTAATGAATGGTGCGGCTGTGGAACAAGTTGAGGAGACTAAATTACTTGGTTTTACCTTAGATTGTAAACTGTCATGGTCAAAACATATAGATTCAATGGTTGTAAAGATGGGGAGAGGTCTGTCCGTAATAAAAAGATGCTCTGCTTTTTTGACACCACACCCCAAAAAGCAAGTCTTGCAGACTCTAGTTTTGTCTTATCTTGATTGTTGTCCAGTCGTGTGTTCAGGTGCTGCAAGGAAACACCTACTAAAGCTACAGCCCAGAACAGAGCTGCACGTCTTGCTCTTCATTGTAATCAGAGGGCTGCTATAAATACTATGCATACCAGTCTCTCTTGGATAAGAGTTGAGAGACTGACTGCATCTCTTCTTATTTTTATAAGAAACATGAATGTGTTGGATATCCCAAATTGTTTGCATATTCAACTTACACACAGCTCTGACACACACACTTACCCCATCAGACATGCCACCAGGGGTCTTTTCACAGTCCCCAAATCCAGAAAAATTCAAGAAAGCGTACAGTATTTTATAGAGCCATTATTGTATGGAACTCCCTTCCATAAACAGCAAACCTGGTTTCAAAAACAGATAAAGCAACACCTCACGGCACAACGCCTCTCCCCTATTTGATCTAGATAGTTTGCGTGTATGTATTAATATGTAGGCTACATGTGCTTTTTTTTAATGTATGTAGTTCTGTCCTTGAGCTGTTCTTGTCTATTGATGTTCTGTATTACGTCATGTTTCATGTTTTGTGTGGACCCGAGGAAGAGTAGCTGCTGCTTTTTCAACAGCTAATGGGGATCCAAAAAAAATACCAAATACCAAATGTGGCAGACATTTTCTGGTGGAATTCCCCAGATCTGTGCCTCGAAACAATCCTCCCTCAGAGCTCTATGGACAATTTCTTCGACCTCATGGCTTGGTTTTTGCTCTGACATGCACTGCCAACTGTGTGACCTTATACAGACAGGTTTGGGCCTTTCCAAATCGTGTCCAATCAATTGAATTCATCACAGGTGGACCCTAGTTGGAACCCTAGTTGGAAAATAACCCTAGTTGGAAAATAGTCAATAATGGCTACTTCTCAGAAAGTATTAAATTATGTAAAACAAGGTTATCCATTATCAGCATATCTATTTATTATGGCCATCGAAATGTTAGCTATTAAAATCAGATCCAACAATAATATCACGGGGCTAGAAATCCAGGGTGTAAAAACAAAGGTGTCATTGCACGCTGATGATTCATGTTTTCTTTTAAATCCACAATTTGGATCCATCCACAGCGTCATAGAGGATCTAGATCAAAACAATTTTAGATAAGATCTTGCTACCATGGAAAGGACACCTGTTTAGTTGTGAAAAAATCACTCTGACTAATTCTTTAGTCATATCCCAGTTTACCTGTTTACTTATGGCCCTGCCTACACCTAACGACTTGTTTTTGAAATTATATGAGCAAAGAAAAAAATCCACTTCATTTATCTGGAACAGCAAGCCAGACAAATTAAACAGGGCTATTTATATAATGAATATGAATTCGGAGGGCAGAAAGTATTAAATATTAAAGCATTGGACCTCTCACTAAAGGCTTCAGTCATACAAAAAGTATACTTAAATCCAAACTGGTTCTCCAGCAGATTAGTAAGAATGGGAAAATGTTTACATGTGAATGAATAAATACAATTAGTCAGACACATTAGGTTTTCAGACAAATATTTTTCACGTTTTTCCCTCGTGAATAAAAATGCCCAAGATGGGATTATTTTCCCCCAGGTTTATTTTTTTACAGTTTTATGTTTCATCACTTCCAGCTACATTTGGTCTCGCATCCAGGGACAAACCAGGACTGACCCTGCCTAGCTTCAGAGGCAAACCACCCGTGGTAAGCGTTGTCAGTCCCTGCTTAGCTGTGTCAGTCCCTGGTTGTTCCATCCCAGCACCAGAGATCTTCTATTCTCACGCTATCTGGCAGGGCCTTGTCCCAAACGTATGTTTCTGGGTTAAAGTTCTGGCACAGGAAACTGTTTGACACAACCACTCTCTACTGAGTTCTCATAAAAGTAGGTCAATGCTGAAAAGCTTTAGCTGGAGCTGAACTCATACTCATACAGCAGGAGGTTGGTGGCTCCTTAATTGGGAAGGATGGGCTCGTGGTAATGGCTGGAGCTGAATTAGTGGAATGGTGTCAGTACATGTGTTTGATGCCAATTCCATTCGCTCCATTCTGGCCTTATTATGAGCTGTCCTCTACTCAGCAGCCTCTACTGACTCTCTCTCCCTCTCACACACACACACACACACACACACACACACACACACACACACACACACACACACACACACACACACACACACACACACACACACACACACACACACACACACACACACACACACACACACACACACACACACACACACACACACACACATGGATTGCAAGCTCTGTGACTTCCTCCCTGGCTGGGTCACAGTGGGGATAGAGAGAGGAAGACACAGACGTCACAGATAACCCTTCATGGCCTGTAGAACTCTTTCAAAGACACACACACACACACACACACACACACGCACGCACGCACGCACACGCACACACACACACACACAAACACACACACACACACACACACACACACACACACACACACACACACACACACACACACACACACACACACACACACACACACACACACACACACAAACAACCTGTTTGATCTCTAATAAAGGAGAATGCTGGAAGTTTATTGTTTGCCTTTGTTTGTCTGAGCACACAGACTTGTGAACACCATGAACAAATCCTTCTCGGAACAACATTTGAACACATTGCATACGGAACACTGGTGCCCAGATGCTGCTGCTGTCATCCCCATGGAGACAGAGGTTCTAGAGCGATACGGTGGGACTGGAAACAGGCCAAGCAGGAAGTGAGAAGAGAGACAGGAAGTCAGGTGGCGGGACAGTTTCTGTCTTGACAGTCCCCCTCTGAAAGAAACTGAGATTGGAGACAGAGAAATATAGCACTGCACATAACAAGCCCCACAGCCCAAGTCTCTTTCACGCTGATGAAAGCCATCTGCTGCTTTTGAGCAGGTTAAAAGATATTGAATACTTTGTAGTTCCATAATGGAAACACTACCAAACCAATTTTAGTAGGCTGTACTATAGGCTCCCTTCCCCCACATCTCCACTGTTCACCGCCATAAGCCTGATGCATTCGTATGTCGTCCAGATGTTGATAGTGACTAGAGAGGAGGAAAAGAAAAGAAGGGTTTGAAGGCTGCCAGAGGTGTCTTATATCAGAGGAATTATTTTTTTTGCACGGATATCAAATCAAATCAAATCAAATCTTATTTGTCACATACACATGGTTAGCAGATGTTAATGCGAGTGTAGCGAAATGCTTGTGCTTCCAGTTCCGACAATGCAGTGATAACCAACAAGTAATCTAACTAACAATTCCAAAACTACTGTCTTATACACAGTGTAAGGGGATAAAGAATATGTACATAAGGATATATGAATGAGTGATGGTACAGAGCAGCATACAGTAGATGGTATCGAGTACAGTATATACATATGAGATGAGTATGTAGACAAAGTAAACAAAGTGGCATAGTTAAAGTGGCTAGTGATACATGTATTACATAAGGATGCAGTCGATGATGTAGAGTACAGTATATACGTATGCATATGGGATGAATAATGTAGGGTAAGTAACATTATATAAGGTAGCATTGTTTAAAGTGGCTAGTGATATATTTACATCATTTCCCATCAATTCCCATTATTAAAGTGGCTGGAGTTGGGTCAGTGTCAATGACAGTGTGTTGGCAACAGCCACTCAATGTTAGTGGTGGCTGTTTAACAGTCTGATGGCCTTGAGATAGAAGCTGTTTTTCAGTTTCTCGGTCCCAGCTTTGATGCACCTGTACTGACCTCGCCTTCTGGATGATAGCGGGGTGAACAGGCAGTGGTTCGGGTGGTTGATGTCCTTGATGATCTTTATGGCCTTCCTGTAACATCGGGTGGTGTAGGTGTCCTGGAGGGCAGGTAGTTTGCCCCCGGTGATGCGTTGTGCAGACCTCACTACCCTCTGGAGAGCCTTACGGTTGAGGGCGGAGCAGTTGCCGTACCAGGCGGTGATAAAGCCCGCCAGGATGCTCTCGATTGTGCATCTGTAGAAGTTTGAGTGCTTTTGGTGACAAGCCAAATTTCTTCAGCCTCCTGAGGTTGAAGAGGCGCTGCTGCGCCTTCTTCACGACGCTGTCAGTGTGAGTGGACCAATTCAGTTTGTCTGTGATGTGTATGCCGAGGAACGTAAAACTTGCTACCCTCTCCACTACTGTTCCATCGATGTGGATAGGGGGGTGTTCCCTCTGCTGTTTCCTGAAGTCCACAATCATCTCCTTAGTTTTGTTGACGTTGAGTGTGAGGTTATTTTCCTGACACCACACTCCGAGGGCCCTCACCTCCTCCCTGTAGGCCGTCTCGTCGTTGTTGGTAATCAAGCCTACCACTGTTGTGTCATCCGCAAACTTGATGATTGAGTTGGAGGCGTGCGTGGCCACGCAGTCGTGGGTGAACAGGGAGTACAGGAGAGGGCTCAGAACGCACCCTTGTGGGGCCCCGTGTTGAGGATCAGCGGGGAGGAGATGTTGTTGCCTACCCTCACCACCTGGGGGCGGCCCGTCAGGAAGTCCAGTACCCAGTTGCACAGGGCGGGGTCGAGACCCAGGGTCTCGAGCTTGATGACGAGCTTGGAGGGTACTATGGTGTTGAATGCCGAGCTGTAGTCGATGAACAGCATTCTCACATAGGTATTCCTCTTGTCCAGGTGGGTTAGGGCAGTGTGCAGTGTGGTTGAGATTGCATCGTCTGTGGACCTATTTGGGCGGTAAGCAAATTGGAGTGGGTCTAGGGTGTCAGGTAGGGTGGAGGTGATATGGTCCTTGACTAGTCTCTCAAAGCACTTCATGATGACGGAAGTGAGTGCTACGGGGCGGTAGTCGTTTAGCTCAGTTACCTTAGCTTTCTTGGGAACAGGAACAATGGTGGCCCCCTTGAAGCATGTGGGAACAGCAGACTGGTATAGGGATTGATTGAATATGTCCGTAAACACACCGGCCAGCTGGTCTGCGCATGCTCTGAGGGCGCGGCTGGGGATGCCGTCTGGGCCTGCAGCCTTGCGAGGGTTAACACGTTTAAATGTCTTACTCACCTCGGCTGCAGTGAAGGAGAGACCGCATGTTTTCGTTGCAGGCCGTGTCAGTGGCACTGTATTGTCCTCAAAGCGGGCAAAAAAGTTATTTAGTCTGCCTGGGAGCAAGACATCCTGGTCCGTGACTGGGCTGGGTTTCTTCTTGTAGTCCGTGATTGACTGTAGACCCTGCCACATGCCTCTTGTGTCTGAGCCATTGAATTGAGATTCCACTTTGTCTCTGTACTGACGCTTAGCTTGTTTAATAGCCTTGCGGAGGGAATAGCTGCATTGTTTATATTCGGACATGTTACCAGACACCTTGCCCTGATTAAAAGCAGTGGTTCGCGCTTTCAGTTTCACGCGAATGCTGCCATCAATCCACGGTTTCTGGTTAGGGAATGTTTTTATCGTTGCTATGGGAACGACATCTTCGACGCACGTTCTAATGAACTCGCACACCGAATCAGCGTATTCGTCAATATTTTTATCTGACGCAATACGAAACATGTCCCAGTCCACGTGATGGAAGCAGTCTTGGAGTGTGGAGTCAGCTTGGTCTGACCAGCGTTGGACAGACCTCAGCGTGGGACCCTCTTGTTTTAGTTTCTGCCTGTAGGCAGGGATCAGCAAAATGGAGTCGTGGTCAGCTTTTCCGAAAGGGGGGCGGGGGCAGGGCCTTATATGCGTCGCGGAAGTTAGAGTAACAATGATCCAAGGCTTTACCACCCCTGGTTGCGCAATCGATATGCTGATAAAATTTAGGGAGTCTTGTTTTCAGATTAGCTTTGTTAAAATCCCCAGCTACAATGAATGCAGCATCCGGATAAATGGTTTCCAGTTTGCAAAGAGTTAAATAAAGTTTGTTCAGAGCCATCGATGTGTCTGCTTGGGGGGGAATATATACGGCTGTGATTATAATCGAAGAGAATTCTCTTGGAAGATAACGCGGTCTACATTTGATTGTGAGGAATTCTAAATCAGGTGAACAGAAGGATTTGAGTTCCTGTATGTTTCCTTCATCACACCATGTCTCGTTAGTCATGAGGCATACGCCCCCGCCAATCTTCTTACCAGAAAGATGTTTGTTTCTGTCGTCACGATGCGTGGAGAAACCCGTTGGCTGCACCGCATCGTATAGCGTCTCTCCAGTGAGCCATGTTTCCGTGAAGCAGAGAACGTTGCAGTCTCTGATGTCCCTCTGGAATGCCACCCTTGCTCGGATTTCGTCAACCTTGTTGGCAAGAGACTGGACATTGGCAAGAAGAATGCTGGGGAGTGGTGCGCGATGTGCCCTTTTTCGGAGTCTGACCAGAAGACCGCCTCGTTTCCCTCTTTTTCTTGGGTCGCTGCATGCGATCCATTCCGTTGTCCTGTTTGTAAGGCAGAACACAGGATCCGCGTCGCGGAAAACATATTCTTGGTCGTACTGATGGTGAGTTGACGCTGATCTTATTTACATTTACATTTACATTTAAGTCATTTAGCAGACGCTCTTATCCAGAGCGACTTACAAATTGGTGCATACACCTTATGACATCCAGTGGAACAGCCACTTTACAATAGTGCATCTAAATCTTTTTAGGGGGGTGAGAAGGATTACTTACCCTATCCTAGGTATTCCTTGAAGAGGTGGGGTTTCAGGTGTCTCCGGAAGGTGGTGATTGACTCCGCTGTCCTGGCGTCGTGAGGGAGTTTGTTCCACCATTGGGGGGCCAGAGCAGCGAACAGTTTTGACTGGGCTGAGCGGGAACTGTACTTCCTCAGTGGTAGGGAGGCGAGCAGGCCAGAGGTGGATGAACGCAGTGCCCTTGTTTGGGTGTAGGGCCTGATCAGAGCCTGGAGGTACTGAGGTGCCGTTCCCTCACAGCTCCGTAGGCAAGCACCATGGTCTTGTAGCGGATGCGAGCTTCAACTGGAAGCCAGTGGAGAGAGCGGAGGAGCGGGGTGACGTGAGAGAACTTGGGAAGGTTGAACACCAGACGGGCTGCGGCGTTCTGGATGAGTTGTAGGGGTTTAATGGCACAGGCAGGGAGCCCAGCCAACAGCGAGTTGCAGTAATCAAGACGGGAGATGACAAGTGCCTGGATTAGGACCTGCGCCGCTTCCTGTGTGAGGCAGGGTCGTACTCTGCGGATGTTGTAGAGCATGAACCTACAGGAACGGGACACCGCCTTGATGTTAGTTGAGAACGACAGGGTGTTGTCCAGGATCACGCCAAGGTTCTTAGCGCTGCCACTCTTGGCTGCCTCCACAGCTCCCAGTATAACAAGGAGCTGCATGGGCATCCATTTCCAGCTTCGTCAGGATGGCGTGCAGGGCAGAGCGTTCTGGGCAGGGCCATACATAGAAAACGGACTGCAGTAGAACGGCACACGTTATATTTTCCCCTGGAGATTGTAAACAGTTTGTCCTTATTGACCCAACGGCCATTTCCATTCCGTCATGTGTATGGAACATGTTGTTATTCAGTCTTGACCTCTCTGATCTCTAAGAAACGGTGTCCCTGGTAGATCGTGGACCCTATGTGACAGTCTGAACCACAGGTGGTTCAACTTGCCTACCTGGTTAAGTAAAGGTGAAATAAAATGAATAAATAAAAAACTGTAACTGTAATCAGCTCCGTTACCAGAAACAGTATTGTTTATCAGATTACAGATACTTTTAAAAAACAACATGATTTCTTCTTGGATTACTATTAAAATCAGAAAAGATGTTTGTGAAAAGCTACATTATACGTTATGTGTTGAAGGTACTGAACTGAATCTTATATTCAGTAGTTCTTCTCGACTGTATGTAATGAAACCTAAGATGACCTGGGGTACTAATGTAACAAATAACACTTAAAAAAACTAAAAACTGCATAGTTTCCTAGGAACGCGAAGCGAGGCGGCCATCTCTGTCGGCGCCGGAAGTAACTTAACACATGGCGTCAGTCCTTCATTCCAGGAGATATAAAAGGAGATATAAAAACCCGATCTTTATTAACATCTGAGTTAGACACGTGGTCTTTGGACACGGTGGGACGTTTCACCGGAATTTTTCACGCAAACAAAATGTGGGAAAGACATGGATTATTCACGTGACTCAGACGCGTGGTTTCCCAACATTTCACACGTGATATTATGCAGGGGCGGCCTAGTGGTTAGAGAGTTGAACTAGTAACCGGAAGGTTGCAAGTTCAAATCCCTGAGCTGACAAGGTACAAATCTGTTGTTTTGCCCCTGAACAGGCAGTTAACCTCTAGCGACGAGCAATCCAGTATCCGGGAGCGTAATCATAGCCTCAAGCACATTACCATAACGCAACGTTTCCTATTCATGAAAATCGCAAATTAAATGAAATAAATATATTCAAACACAAGCTTAGCCTTTTGTTAACAACACTGTCATCTCAGAGTTTCAAAATATGCGTTACAGCCAACGCTAGACAAGCATTTGTGTAAGTTTAGCATGGCATAATGCTATGCTAGGCTGTGCTGGCAGCAGGCAACATTTTCACAAAAACAAGAAAAGCATTCAAATAAAATAATTTACCTTTGAAGAACTTCGGATGTTTTCAATGAGGAGACTCTCAGTTAGATAGCAAATGTTCATTTTTTCCAAAAAGATTATTTGTGTAGGAGAAATTGCTCCATTTTGTCATCGCGTTTGGCTAAGAAAACCCCCCGAAAATTCAGTCATTACAACGCCAAACTTTTTTCCAAATTAACTCCATAATATCGACAGAAACATGGTAAACGTTGTTTAGAATCAATCCTCAAGGTGTTTTTCATATATCTATTCGATGATAAATCATTCGTGGCAGTTGGGTTTCTCCTCGGAAGCAAATGGGAAAATACACGCAGCTGGAGATTACGCAATAACTGCGACGGAGGACACCAAGCGAGCACCTGGTAGATGTAGTGTAAAATGGTCAATCTTCCAATGATATGCCTACAAATACGTCACAATGCTGCAGACACCTTGGGGAAACGACAGGAAGTGTAAGCTCATTCCTGGCCCATTCACAGCCATATAAGGAGACATTGGAACACAGCGTACTTCCTGTTTGAAATTTCATCTTGATTTCATCTTCGCCTGTAGCATCAGTTCTGTGGCACTCACAGACAATATCTTTGCAGTTTTGGAAACGAGTGTCAGAGTGTTTTCTTTCCAAAGCTGTCAATTATATGCATAGTCGAGCATCTTTTCGTGACAAAATATCTTGTTTAAAACGGGAACGTTTTTTTATCCAAAAATTAAAAGAGCGCCCCCTATATCCAAGAAGTTAATGGCACCTGTTTGAACTTGTTATCAGTATAAAAGACACCTGTCCATAACCTCAAACAGTCACGCTCCAAACTTTACTATAGCCAAGACCAAAGAACTGTCAAAGGACACCAGAAACAAAATTGTAGACCTGCACCAGGCTGGGAAGACTGAATCTGCAATAGGTAAGCTGAAAAGCGGAAATGGAAGACATACAAGACCACTGATAATCTCCCTCGATCTGGGGCTCCACGCAAGATCTCACCCCGTGGGGTCAAAACGATCACAAGAATGGTGAGCAAAAATCCCAGAACCACACGGGAGGACCTAGTGAATGACCTGCAGAGAGCTGGGACCAAAGTAACAAAGCCTACCATCAGTAACACACTAATCCACCAGGGACTCAAATCCTGCAGACGTGTCCCCCTGCTTAAGCCAGTACATGTCCAGGCCCGTCTGAAGTTTGCTAGAGAGCATTTGGATGATCCAGAAGAAGATTGGGAGAATGTCATATGGTCAGATGGTTTGGTAAAAACTCAACTCGTCGTGTTTGGAGGACAAAGAATGCTGAGTTGCATCCAAAGAACACCATACCTACTGTGAAGCATGGGGGTGGATGAAACATCATGCTTTGGGGCTGTTTTTCTGCAAAGGGACCAGGACGACTGATCCGTGTAAAGGAAAGAATGAATGGGGCCATGTATCATGAAATTTTGAGTGAAAACCTCCTTCCATCAGCAAGAGCATTGAAGATGAAACGTGGCTGGGTCTTTCAGCATGACAATGATCCCAAACACACCGCCCGGGCAACGAAGGAGTGGCTTCGTAAGAAGCATTTCAAGGTCCTGGAGTGGCCTAGCCAGTCTCCAGATCTCAACCCCATAGAAATCTTTGGAGGGAGTTGAAAGTCTGTGTTGCCCCCCAGCAACAGCCCCAAAACATCACTGCTCTAGAGGAGATCTGCATGGAGGAATGGGCCAAAATACCAGCAACAGTGTGTGAAAACCTTGTGAAGACTTTCAGAAAATGTTTGACCTCTGTCATTGCCAACAAAGGGTATATAACAAAGTATTGAGATAAATTCATTAAAAATCCTACAATGTGATTTTCTGGATTTTTTTTCTCATTTTGTCTGTCATAGTTGAAGTGTACCTATGATAAAAATTCCAGGCCTCTCTCATCTTTTTAAGTGGGAGAACTTGCACAATTGGTGGCTGACTAAATACTTTTTTGCCCCACTGTTATATATATATATATATATATTTTTTTTTTGGTGATCATCTAATAAAGAAAGATGTACGCTGCACCTTGGTCTGATTGTTCCATCAACGAACGTAACATCTAGCTCCTCTATTCTTTTCACTGGGAGGCATGCGCCTGAAGCAGTACTCCGAATGGATGGCTCAGAAATACAGTTGAATGATTATACTTAGGTAGTCTAGGTTGCCTTTTTACAGAATGGTATTACAGAATGAGCAATTCCACATGTGGAAACATTGGTACTGCAACATGTTAACACTAACATTTGAAATGTGAGGAGAATCAAATTATTTTACCACCACTTGCAATTCCACATGTGAAAGTTATATTTTCACATGTGGAGTTTTCTTACACGTAAAACAGCAAATGTGATTTTTTGGGAATATTACCCCTTTTTCTCACAATTTCAATCTTGTGTCATTGCTGCAACTCCCCAAAAGGCTTGAGAGGCAAAGGTCAAAACATTACCCACCAAACCGCGCTTATTAACACCCGCCTGAAAACCAGGAAGCCAGCCGCAACAATGTGTCGGAGGAAACACTATTCAACTGACGACAGGAACAAACCCAGGTCTGTGGTGACACCTCGAGCACTGTGACGCAGTGCCTTATAGAGCCCTGTGCCACTCTGGAGGACAGCAAATGTGATTTTATCATGTGTTAACATTTTTCACATGGAAACTTACAATTTCACATGTGGAAGTGAGATTTTCACATGAGGAGTTTTCTTACATGTGAAACTGCATATCCAATTTTCACATGTGATTGTTTTCATATGTGAACTTGCAATTCCACATATGAAAGTGATATTTTCACATGTGGAGTTCACTAACATGTGAAACTGCAAATTTCACATGTGCAACTGCAATTCACATGCGGTAACAACACATTTTTCTTCTCACATGTGAAAAGGTGGCGTTAACATGTGAACTGTACATTAAATACATTTAAGCTCGGCATGTGAAAATGTTAACTTGACATGTGTGTTTTCTGTAAGGGCAGGACTTCCCAGGATGTTCTTTCTAGACCCATCTTATGATCTTCTGGCTGCCCGAGAGGCTGTCCGACCTCATGGTGGATAGTAAATGAGTATGTGATGTCGGGGATATTCGCTAACAGTGCCATCCGTCATGTACCGTAGCAGCACCTGTCAAATTTCCATTTAAAAGGGACAGTTCAAGATTTTATCAATGAAGAGGTACTTTCGTGAGCCAACGCTAACTAGCGTTAGCACAATGACTGTAAGTCTTCAGGATCAGCTAGCACATGAAACTACCTCTAATTTTCTTCATACTGGAGTTCAAAGGGCTATAATTGACAATATCTCAAACTACCCCTTTAAGTACACAACAGGTAAATCAATGTTATCTTAAATCTACTTTTATCTGAGTTTATGCCCACCTAACCGTTCATACATGTTGTACAATGTGGACAGTGAGATCAAGTTGGTATGGAACACTCTCTCATATCACCCCTACAAGATGAGACTAAATATTTGATGAGGTGGAGGCCAGACACAGTCTGACTTTTAAACACGAGAGAGGCCTTTGTTTTTGAGGAAATGAAAAACGGTAGAAGAAAAGAGAAAGGGAAAAGAAGGATAGAAACAGAAAATGGTCTGGGGTGGTGTCAGAGGACAAGATATACACAACCGTTCAAAGGTTTGGGGTCACTTAGAAATGTCTTTGTTTTTGAATGAAAAGCAGCTTGTAGCAGGAAACGGCAATTATTTTGGGGGGGCGTACAGAGGCCCATTATCAGCATCCATCACTCCTGTGTTCCAATGGCACGTTGTGTTAGTTTATAATTTTAAAAGTCTAATTGATCATTAGAATTGTCTTTTGCAATTATGTTAGCACAGCTGAAAACTGTTGTACTGATTAAAGAAGCAATAAAACTGTCCTTCTTTTGACGAGTTGAGTATCTGGAGCATCAGCATTTGTGGGTTCGATTATAGCCTCAAAATGGCCAGACACAAAAGAACTTTCTTCTGAGACTCGTCAGTCTTTTCTTGTTCTGAGAAATAAAGGCTATTCCATGCGAGAAATTGGCAAGAAACTGAAGATCTCGTAGAACACTGTGTACTACTCCCTTCACAAAACAGTGCAAACTGTCTCTAACTAGAATAGAAAGAGGAGTGGGAGGCCCCGGTGCACAACTGAGCAAGAGGACAAGTACATTAGAGTGTCTAGTTTGAGAAACAGATGCCTCACAAGTCCTCAACTGGCAGCTTCATTAGCAGTACCTGCAAAACACAACACATAATGGCAAAAGGGTTTTTCCTAATGATCAATTAGCCTTTTAAAATTATAAACTTGGATTAGCTAACACAATGTGCCATTAGAACACAGGAGTGATGGTTGCTGATAATGGGCCTATGTACGCCTATGTAGATATTCCATTAAAAAAATCTGCCGTTTCCAGCTACAATAGTCATTTACAACATTAACAATGTCTACACTGTATTTCTGATCAATATAATGTTATTTTAATGGACAAAAAATGGCTTTTCTTTCAAAAACAAGGACATTTGTAAGTGCCCCCAAACTTTTGAACGGTAGTGTACATCTGAACGGTCTACACTCCACTGTCAAACACTTCTTCTGTAAGCCCTGGGAAGGTCACAGGGAAGACAGAATGATAGAGGGGTGAAGAAAAGGAGAGAGAGTGCAGAACCGGAATCTGAGTGTAGGGTTAGGGAGGCAACGTCTTGTGTATTACATGGGTTGATTACGGACACGCAAGCATGCACACACACAAACACACACACGGGGAGAGACAGACAGACAGACAGACAGACAGACAGACAGACAGACAGACAGACAGACAGACAGACAGACAGACAGACAGACAGACAGATATTACCATCTCTTGAGATGTAATGCTTTCACTTCCTCAATGCTTTCAATGTTACGGTTCATTAAATAAAAACGCAGAAAAGTTCCCCACCCCTGATAGATAGTGAGAAACTAAAACCATAGAGAGATGTGACCTCAGCCATACACACATCCCACAAGTCTTGTTTGTGTTCAAACTGATTCATTTATTCCACCCTGCCTGTGCGTGTTGGGGCTAAATTTGGTCTAGTAACCAAATTAGAATAAATTAGAAGGACATGGACAGACAGAAAGGGAGGCTGGCAGGCAGGCAGTCAGGCATGCAGACAGACAGACAGAGAGAGAGATAG
>NC_068449.1:39003434-39015934 GCF_023373465.1 Oncorhynchus keta | reverse complement strand
TATAAGGCCATACTGGGTAAAATGCAATTTTATCTCTGTTCTTTTTTTAGTCAGATCAGTAAATAAATATCAATTACGGTCCCATTCTGATTTGCTTCGAACAGTACCAAAAATTAGAACAGGTCATGGTAGAAATAGTTTGAGTTCTTTTGCACCGTGGTCCTGGAATTCTCTCCAGAACATTTTAAAATGTGATGATCTAGTTTCGTTGGTGGAGTTTAAACACTTGATCGATATATATATATCATAGAGGCCAGCTGTTTTTAGTCAAAACGTTTGTGTTTTTAATGTAATATGTAATTGTTGTACTGTATGTGTTCATAGTTTTGTTTAATGTTGTGTTAGTGTATGTAGGTTGTTGCAGTAGCAGAGGGTAGAGGTGTTGGCTCCTCAGGCTGCAGTGCTGATGTACAGGCCGGGGCTGTTGCTGCTCGGGGTTAGAGGGCGTAGGGTCACGGGGTCAGACATTCACATTCACACCCACAACCCCCACCCCCACCCCACGCCCCTCACCCCCTCCTGCAGGTGTCACAGTGTGACCTGGGCCGAAACGCTGTGTGTGTGTGTGTGTGCCTTGTCCCTTAAGGAGTGTGGGAAGCGGATCTGTGACATGGCCGCTGTGATCTAGGCATGCTGGGGGCCTGGAGTGTGTGTGTGTGTGTGTTTGTGTGCATGTGCATGTGTATGTGTATGTGTTGTGGGTGACAGACTGGGACCAGTCTGGGCAAGCGGGTCATTTTCCACCGGGCTGCTGGCTCCCCTTTGATGTCTGCTCCTTGGAACGCCTGACAGTTGGTCCCTCTCTGCCCCTTTCTGCCCCTCCAATGGACCCACATCAGACCACCCAGACCCCCAGGAATGTCCCGCCAGGTTTCTGCTTTCCTAGGAATGTGTCTCCATCTGCCAGGCTCGTCCCTTCCAGACCCCAGCCCATCTGTACCCCTCTTAACCTGGGAGAGTCCGCAACGATCCGTGTCGCTGTGTGTGTGGTGTACAGCGATCCGTGTCGCTGTGTGTGTGGTGTACAGCGATCAGTGTCGCTTTGTGTGTGGTGTACAGCGATCCGTGTCGCTGTGTGTGTGGTGTACAGCGATCCGTGTCGCTGTGTGTGTGGTGTACAGCGATCCGTGTCGCTGTGTGTGTGGTGTACAGCGATCCGTGTCGCTGTGTGTGTGGTGTACAGCGATCAGTGTCGCTGTGTGTGTGGTGTACAGTGATCCGTGTCGCTGTGTGTGTGTGGTGTACAGCGATCAGTGTCGCTGTGTGTGTGGTGTACAGCGATCAGTGTCGCTGTGTGTGTGGTGTACAGCGATCCGTGTCGCTGTGTGTGTGGTGTACAGCGATCAGTGTCGCTGTGTGTGTGGTGTACAGCGATCCGTGTCGCTGTGTGTGTGGTGTACAGCGATCCGTGTCGCTGTGTGTGTGGTGTACAGCGATCCGTGTCGCTGTGTGTGTGGTGTACAGCGATCCGTGTCGCTGTGTGTGTGGTGTACAGCGATCCGTGTCGCTGTGTGTGTGGTGTACAGCGATCCGTGTCGCTGTGTGTGTGGTGTACAGCGATCAGTGTCGCTGTGTGTGTGGTGTACAGCGATCCGTGTCGCTGTGTGTGTGGTGTACAGCGATCCGTGTCGCTGTGTGTGTGGTGTACAGCGATCCATGTCGCTGTGTGTGTGGTGTACAGCGATCAGTGTCGCTGTGTGTGTGGTGTACAGCGATCCGTGTCGCTGTGTGTGTGGTGTACAGCGATCCGTGTCGCTGTGTGTGTGGTGTACAGCGATCAGTGTCGCTGTGTGTGTGGTGTACAGCGATCCGTGTCGCTGTGTGTGTGGTGTACAGCGATCCGTGTCGCTGTGTGTGTGGTGTACAGCGATCCGTGTCGCTGTGTGTGTGGTGTACGACGGTCGTTGTGTGTGTGGTATGTACAATGTGTGTGGCCTGGCCTCTCAAAGTCGGATCATCAACTGACACGAGTTGTAAGTTAATACCTGAGTTTGAATTTTTATCAAGTCTAACGATGTCACCTGAGATAGACTAATGGGCCACCTCCTGTGTTATTACGATGTGTGTCGCTAACCTTATCTGTACCACAATCTTTCCATGTGACTGATTGATTGTGAAGGGTGCAGCAGGCCTTGGGGACTGTAAATGACTCAGGGTTCACCAATGTCTTCTGTTCTGTATGCGTGTTAATAAGTTACTGCATGGTGTGATAATAATGCATACATACTGACGTACTCATCCTTAATGTGAATGCTAAAGAGGTAAGCTCTTTCTGTTACACACACACACATGCACGCACAAACACACACGCACGCACGCACGCACACACGCACGCACACACAACGACACACACACACATGCTCGCACAAACACACACATGCACACACCGAAACACACAAACACACACACACACACGCACGCACACACACGCACGCACACACAAACACACACACACACATGCTCACAAACACACACACACATGCACACACAAACACACACACACATGCACGCACAAACATATATACCCTGCTCCATCGCGTTAATAGATGCGTGCGTGCATTTGTGTGTGTAAGTCAATGGCAAAGCGGTTTAGTGTGTGTTTTCCTAAACGTCGGTTTGGAGGACTTTAGCCTTTTTCCCTCTGGCACACACACACACACACACACACACACAAATACACACTTATTGGTTGTGTTTATAGTCGTCTGAGACAGATATAGAGTGGCGGAGGCCATAAAGACAGATAGTAAAGAAACAACGCCCGTGTTTGAGCAGAACCGACCAGGAGTATCTGTTGTCTGAATGAGGGGAGAGAGGAACTCCACCCACCCAGGTGCACCTGTCCTGTCTGCAGTGGCCATCATTCAGGGCAAGTGGGGTGGAGCTTGTTTTGCATGTTATTTTAGCATTAATGCGTGTCACATATCAGTTTGCAAACAATATGTATCATTGAGTTAAGAAAGACGCATAAAACATGGTCTCTTTTTCAGTTTTCTCGATTAAGGCATCTCCAGAAAATACAGAGTGTTGCGCCGTGATTGGCTCAGTGTTCTGTCACTCATGGTGACACTATGTCACCGCCAAGTCTAAAGGTAGAGCTAGTAAAATTCTAGCCCCTTATAATAATAATAATATATGCCATTTAGCAGACGCTTTTATCCAAAGCGACTTACAGTCATGTGTGCATACATTCTACGTATGGGTGGTCCCAGGAATCGAACCCACTACCCTGGCGTTACAAGCGCCATGCTCTACCAACTGAGCTACAGAAGGACCTTGGGTGCTGCCATAGAGTTATATTAGAAGTGTCCATCCAAGAAGGCTCAAGGTCATTGGCCACAGATAAAATGACGTCAAATCACGTTATACTGTATCTACCGTAGCTTTGATTGGACTGATCATGTCAACATCATACTTTCAAAATCTTAGCTAGCAGTCATCATCATGAATCAAATTTACAATCTACTGGCAAATCCTTTCCAATCCTTGTCATGTGAAGAGAAATAATGAAGAGAAATTATAAATTAAATGTATAGGTGCTCATCGGCCATAGGACATAAACATTAAGTTGGAAATCGCAAATTCAACAATGAGTGGTTTGGAAGGAATCAGTGACAGTGGCTGTGTGGTCCCACATCTGGGATTAAGGTGCTCTTTTCCAAGTTTAAAATGAAAAACGTTCAACATTGGCTATGCTGTTAATGAAGCAAGATTTGTGCCGTGCTCAAAACAACTGTTAACTTAGAACTGCGAAAACTTGATTTCAGTGAGTTCAAGACAACTGGGAAGTCGGGAATAAATGAGTTCCGACTGGGAAAATACGTTTTGAACGGTCATCCAACTGGAATTGTATATCCGTCCTCTTTCTCGAGCAATGACCTGAAGATCAATGACGTCATGATTCAACCTGGTTTTTTTCCTGAGTTCCCAGTTGTTTTGAAAGCACATTAAATCCAGAGAACACCAGACTTTGCTTAAAAAAATGCCCACAATGAACATCCTGTTCAAATGAGCACAACACAACAAGGTGAGTCCAAACATGTCTTGTATGCTGCTGCATAAAGGATGTACTATACCAGGGGGGGATATGTTACTGTAGCTAAGAAAGTAATACTGTTAGTAGACCATGTGCCTCACCCTAATAATTTGGTCTATTTACCCCTCTTAATTTTGCCTACTGTTCTGACTTGGTGGTGCACATAACCTGTTTTAGTGAAATGTAATCATCGAATAGTGTAAGAGCTTTCATTGTCTGCTTATATGCCCCCTTTATTTATTCTATGGTTCTGACTCAGGGAGAACACTGTAGAACGGCCCATGTTCTGAATTCTTTCACTATACATTTCAAAAGTGCTAAATAAATAGTTATATTGACTACGTCCATCCTAGCTTGCTAATTAATGTCTTAATCAAAATTACAGATGGCCTCTTATGAGTTTGTCGTCCCCTTATGCCATAGTTTGTACATCTCAATTGTCAGTAGAAACCGCATTTGTTTAAGCAAGTCAGCCATATCCTTTTTAAAGGCAGTAAATGAGGCTGAATGAACTGTTTCGCTGCCAGACAAGGCTCCGCTGATAGCCAGGTGGAGCGGTGGTAAGGTGTTGGGACTGCTGTTGGGACCGGACAGTTTGTGGGCACTATTTGTCACCGTTATAGTGCAATGAATGTATTGTGAATGTAATGTAATGTATTGTTGTGTTGTGTAGTGGCTTTGCTGGCATGCACCCCACTTCATTTTTTTCCCCCCACAAAGATTTACATGCTAAAATTTCCACTGCCTTTTCAGGTTCTCAGTGTCTGTCAGGGATGGAGTTTTAATGGAATCATCCAGAACAGTGCAATGAGGAAGTGAAAGCAGTGCATCCCTCCTCTCTTTTTCTCCTCTCCCTGGGTTTCTCTCTGTTCTCTCTCTCTCTCTCTCTCTCTCTCTCCGTCTCTCTCTCTGTGTCACTGTCTGTCTGTCTGTCTGTCTCTCTGTCTGTCTGTCTGTCTGTCTGTCTGTCTGTCTGTCTGTCTGTCTGTCTGTCTGTCTGTCTGTCTGTCTGTCTGTCTGTCTGTCTGTCTGTCTGTCTGTCTGTCTTCCTCTGGGATGGCCTGGGTCCTGTGACTATCTGTCTGTCTTCCTCTAGGACGGCCTGAGTCCTGTGACTATCTGTCTGTCTTCCTCTAGGACGGCCTGAGTCCTGTGACTATCTGTCTGTCTTCCTCTAGGACGGCCTGAGTCCTGTGACTATCTGTCTGTCTTCCTCTAGGACGGCCTGAGTCCTGTGACTATCTGTCTGTCTGTCTTCCTCTAGGACGGCCTGAGTCCTGTGACTATCTGTCTGTCTGGAGAAGGAGGACAGGACAGGGCCATGTATACAAACCACTTCCTGACTCTGTGGACACTGGGACGATAAGGCTTCTCTCTCTTTCTTTTTCCTTCTCTCTCTCACGCTCACTCTCACGCTCACTCTCGCTCTCGCTCTCGCTCTCTCACTCTCACTCTCTCTTTCCTTCTCTCTCTCTCTCTCTCTCTCTCTCTCTCTCTCTCTCTCTCTCTCTCTCTCTCTCTCTCTCTCTCTCTCTCACTCTCTCTCTCTCTCTCGCCTTCTCTCTCTTCCTCTCTCTTTCTCTTTTAGACTACCACAGAGCCATCCTAGTAATAGCAGGAGCAGTTGTGTTGCCCACGCCAGGGTGGTTGTGGGTAAGGTAAGGGCAAGGTAGTGTAATGACTCCCCCTGCCACCATCAGACATGCCGGTGTGTGTGAATCATAGCTTTTGTTTGGTCTGTGTCTGTCTCTCTGTTGTAAGACTCTCCTGCAAGGTTGTTGTGGTTGTGTGTCACCAAGTCAGTGCTCTCTGGAACCAAGTTGACTCACTTCACACACACACACACACGCACGCACACACACGCACACACACGCACACGCACGCACACACACGCACACACACACACACACACACGTTGCGTGATGCGTGAAATAGCATTTATAGTACAGTACCTTGTTCTATGTCTTCTCAATGCCAACAGGTATACCATGTATAGAGCTAGTCATTACCTCAAACAAAACGTTACCCAACAAAACACAGCTGAGAAAGTGAGGGGAGAAAACAAGTCTGGTTTTTGTGAATGATTCCACCAACGTTTCCAACAGTTTTTGATTCTCTCTCTTTCTGTGTAAAAAGCAAGTGAAATAAGTTCTGCTCCAATATACCCAGAGCTATTTTTCTTATGTTTCCTGTCAGAAAAGGTGTAAAAACAACCACCCTCCTGTAAGAGTTTTCCCCTCACACCTAATGTTCCTTAATTGGTTCTTTAAAACCTTTTACAATATGGCTGACTCGCAGGGCAGCTCACAAAGCTGGCTGGCTGGCAAGCAGTTTGAAGCTTGAGACTGAGTCAATGGGAGCATTATGTTCCCCTACGGTGCTGTGGCCCTATAACTACAACCCTATAACCTGTAGACTACTGCACCACCGCACAGCCAGACTGCTGCTGGGGGGAAAGACCCCACGTGGTACTATGAAACCCAGCAGGGAAGCACACAAACAACACACACACACACACACACACATACGCTCAGTAATGCCCATGCATACGTGCACACGCACACATGTTAATGCCTAAGCACCAACACACACACACACACACACACACACACACACACACACACACACACACACACACACACACACACACACACACACACACACACACACACACACACACACACACACACACACACACACACATGCTGAAACACGAAGACATTTACACACACACACACACAAACGTGCACACATTAATGTCAATGCAAACACCCGCACACATGAGAAAATACACAGGGGCACAGACTCACACTCTTACACACAAAAAAACACACAAACTCAACTCCTCCATTTCCCACACATACATTTGAGTCATTTAGCAGACAATCTTATCCAGAGCGACTTACAGTAGTGAGTTCATACAAGCGCCATGCTCTACCAACTGAGCCACGCGTATTTCATAAGAGCATCATGACCTGATTATTACTGTGACCACAGGTATTGTGGGACTGGCTAAAGTGACAAGGACACTAGTTCTATTTTGAGACAGTTTCCCCACCCCAGGGCTGCCACTCCAGGTGTGCACTGCAGTATCTGTGTGCGTGTGTATGTGTGTGCGCGTGCACCTGTGTGTGTGTCTGTGCTCTTTCATTCAATTGTGTGTGTGTTTGTAGACCAAACCAATCCATCACTTAAGACGTTTAGAGAGGTCAGAGGCAGACAAAGGCAGAGCCCTCAGGAAGAGTTTCCCTGTGACTCTCAACTAACTCCCCACTCTGTCTGGTGACTGGCTCTGAGCCAATCAGAGCCCAGTGTGAGGTGTCTCCGGGTAGGACAAACAGCACAGTGGGAAGGGCCCGTCGTGATTAGTTGATGGATGTGGATCAAGAGTACTCGTCTTGTTCCCTGTGTGTGTGTAGATAAAGAACAAACGTCACAGGTTTCAAATCTCACAGGTCACATCCTGTCTCTCTATCTCTCCCCTGATATCCAGACAATTTGATAGAGCACATCTGTGGAAGGGCCCAGTCTCCTAATCCACAGTCTGAACACGTAGAGAAACCGCTTGGTCATTTGGCATTATTACACCGGAAGTTCCACATTTCTAAAGTTCCAGACTAACCTTCCGGACTGGTTCCAATCAACAGGTTCGCTCCAGTCACCTGCGGGCAATCACTCATCTCATGTCTCCTAGTCACACACACAGACACACACTGAGACACACACAGACACACACTGAGACACACACACACAGACACACTGAGACACACACACACAGGAACTATTATATGGCTCAACCCTGGCGTGCAAAGCTGCAGAAAGCTATATTTTCTTAATGACAAGGGAGATTTGTAAAGGGGGGGGGTGGGAGGTGAGCTGAAATGTTGTTGAGAGGAGACATGATGTAAAATAACTTGACTGCTTCATAAAGCATGGAGGGGAGAGAGAGAGGGGGAGGTAGAGTGAGAGGGGGAGGTAGAGAGAGGGGGGGTAGAGAGAGAGGGGGGAGGTAGAGAGAGAGGGGGAGGTAGAGAGAGGGGAGGTAGAGAGAAAGGGGGAGGTAGAGAGAGAGGGGGAGGTAGAGAGAGGGGGAGGTAGAGAGAGAGGGGGAGGGAGAGAGAGGGGGAGGTAGAGAGAGGGGAGGTAGAGAGAGAGGGGGGAGGAGAGAGAGGGGGGGGGTAGAGAGGGGGGGGTAGAGAGAGAGGGGGAGGTAGAGAGAGAGGGGGAGGTAGAGAGAGGGGGGTAGAGAGAAAGGGGGAGGTAGAGAGAGAGGGGGGAGGTAGAGAGAGGGGAGGTAGAGAGAGAGGGGGAGGTAGAGAGAGAGGGGGAGGTAGAGAGAGAGGGGAGGTAGAGAGAGAGGGGGAGGTAGAGAGAGGGGGGGTAGAGAGAAAGGGGGAGGTAGAGAGAGAGGGGAGGTAGAGAGAGGGGGAGGTAGAGAGAGAGGGGGAGGGAGAGAGAGGGGGAGGTAGAGAGAGGGGAGGTAGAGAGAGAGGGGGAGGTAGAGAGAGGGGGGTAGAGAGAAAGGGGGAGGTAGAGAGAGAGGGGAGGTAGAGAGAGAGGGGGAGGTAGAGAGAGAGGGGAGGTAGAGAGAGAGGGGAGGTAGAGAGAGAGGGGGAGGTAGAGAGAGAGGGGGAGGTAGAGAGAGAGGGGGAGGTAGAGAGAGAGAGAGCGAGAGAGAGAGGGGGAGGTAGAGAGAGAGCGGGAGGGAGGAGAGAGAGGGGGAGGTAGAGAGAGAGGGGGAGGTAGAGAGAGAGGGGGAGGTAGAGAGAGGGGTGGGAGGTAGAGAGAAAGGGGGAGGTAGAGAGAGAGGGGGAGGTAGAGAGAGGGGGGTAGAGAAAGAGGGGGAGGTAGAGAGAGAGGGGGAGGTAGAGAGAGGGGAGAGAGAGAGAGGGGGAGGGAGAGAGAGAGGGGGGGTAGAGAGAGGGGGAGGTAGAGAGAGGGGGAGGTAGAGAGAGGGGAGGTAGAGAGAGAGGGGGAGGTAGAGAGAGAGGGGGAGGAGAGAGAGAGGGGGAGGTAGAGAGAGAGGGGGAGGTAGAGAGAGAGGGGGAGGTAGAGAGAGAGGGGAGGTAGAGAGAGAGAGAGAGAGAGAGAGAGGGGGAGGTAGAGAGAGAGCGGGGAGGGAGAGAGAGAGGGGGAGGTAGAGAGAGAGGGGGAGGTAGAGAGAGGGGTGGGAGGTAGAGAGAAAGGGGGAGGTAGAGAGAGAGGGGAGGTAGAGAGAGAGGGGGAGGTAGAGAGAGAGGGGGAGGTAGAGAGAGAGGAGAGGTAGAGAGAGAGCGAGAGGTAGAGAGAGAGCGAGAGAGAGAGGGGGAGGGAGAGAGAGGGGGAGGTAGAGAGAGAGCGAGAGAGAGGGGGAGTGAGAGAGAGGGGGAGGTAGAGAGAGAGGGGGAGGTAGAGAGAGAGGGGGTAGAGAGAGAGAGGGGGAGGTAGGAGAGAGAGAGGAGAGTGAGAGAGAGAGAGAGAGAGAGAGAGAGAGAGAGAGAGAGAGAGAGAGAGAGAGAGAGAGAGAGAGAGAGAGGAAAAGGGACATTCCCCTAGCGCCAACAGGAGAGCTGGGAGTCACAGGCTGTCTACTAAAAGCAAGCTGAGCTCCACGGCCAAAATCAACTTTGGTTATGCCAAGCAGATGCTTCTCTTCCCTCTAAACAATGCTCTTATACTTCCATATTTGACCCTGTTAATAAACAGTGAAAGGCTTCGTCCCAAAAGGCCACCTATATTCCCTATATGGTGCACTACTTTTGACCAGAGCCCTATGAGAACAGAGATTACTTTAAGGACTGGAAGGAAAGGACGCATTTGTAACAAATCTGAACATGGCCCTAGAACCCCACAGGGTTGTATCAGACTATGACGGGACTTGAGGTTAAACTAGAGACTTTTACTTATAGAATGACAGCTCAACACTGTCCTGGATCCAATAACATGTCATCTAAACTGGCCCTGTTCCAATCGAGTGTCCTACTGACCCTGTTCCAATCGAGTGCACTACTGGCCCTGTTCCAATCGAGTGCACTACTGGCCCTGTTCCAATCGAGTGTGCTACTGGCCCTGTTCCAATCGAGTGTGCTACTGGCCCTGTTCCAATCGAGTGCACTACTGGCCCTGTTCCAATCGAGTGCACTACTGGCCCTGTTCCAATCGAGTGCACTACTGGCCCTGTTCCAATCGAGTGCACTACTGGCCCTGTTCCAATCGAGTGCACTACTGGCCCTGTTCCAATCGAGGTGCACTACTGGCCCTGTTCCAATCGAGTGCACTACTGGCCCTGTTCCAATCGAGGTGCACTACTGGCCCTGTTCCAATCGAGGTGCACTACTGGCCCTGTTCCAATCGAGGTGCACTACTGGCCCTGTTCCAATCGAGTGTCCTACTGGCCCTGTTCCAATCGAGGTGCACTACTGGCCCTGTTCCAATCGAGTGCACTACTGGCCCTGTTCCAATCGAGTGCACTACTGGCCCTGTTCCAATCGAGGTGCACTACTGGCCCTGTTCCAATCGAGTGCACTACTGGCCCTGGTCCAATCGAGGTGCACTACTGGCCCTGTTCCAATCGAGTGCACTACTGGCCCTGTTCCAATCGAGTGCACAACTTTTGAGTGGAGCCCTATGGGCCCTATACAAAAGTAGTACACTTCACAGAGAATAGGGTGCCATTTGGCACACGCCCTATATCTCTATCACACTTCTGTCACACATAAATAAACCCAGTCTTTCCCCCTGAAACTCAGTTTCTCTACTGGTATACTACACGCACGCGCACGCGCACGCGCACGCACACACACACACACACACACACACACACACACACACACACACACACACACACACACACACACACACACACACACACACACACACACACACACACTCTTGGTCTTCAGCCTGTGTACTGACATACTAGAGCCACTCTCCCAGTGACCCACAGAGGAAACCAAGCTGTCTTTCTTGACTCTTTAATGGCTGTTTTTTATACAGACTGAGTGGTTGAAAAAACAAAGGTGATGAATGTCTCACATATTTCATAATTGGACGTCATACATGAGGCACACACCTGCACAAACAGCACTCCCCCGTAGTCCTCCTGGTCTGACACAGGCCCAATGCCTTCCATAGGACAGTACATTATAGAAGTCCCACTTCCTACTGTCTCTCTTTCTCTCACACACACACACACACACACACACACCCTTAATGAAATTCTGGAGTACCTCAGGAGCACAGTGACGCCCACACACACTGGAGCCAGATTGGACAGTTGGTATGGAAAACTCAACAGTCAACTTTTCTGCTGGAGGAAAACCTTCTTCCACATGCAGATCCTGACTAGGAGGCTTACGCAATGAGCTTAAAGGCTGCAGGCGTTGTTCGAAAGAGATGACTGGTACAGTAACGTCTGCTTCAGTAGATGGTTCAAGGTTACTAGAGGTTTTTAAAAGCAGGCAAAGCCACCTAACCATTCACCAAGATCCTCCAGTTGTCATCCCTACCCCTAACAGGACCTTCAGTGATTGCTGTACATAGTGCCGATATGACTTTATCTCCTTCCAGTCTCCCAGGGGAACTAGACTGTGACTAGCTTCTTTATAGACTGACGTGATGAATACAGTATATTCCAACATGTCTGGTTGTACGATCAGGCTCACCATGTGTTAGTTAGCTAGCTAGCCCAAATGGCCTGACTTGGTCTGGGCATGGAGACAGACAGACAGACAAACAGACAGACAGGAAGCCCTGGCGTTTGGAACTTGAGTTTGGACCCTATCAGAACCGCCGCCTCTGACGTCAGAACGGGCTAAGTGTAAGGATCCCCACTTCAAAGTTCTGGCAGTGGGGACTAGACTCCAGGGCTTCCTCCCAAATGGCACCCTATTCCCTATGTGGTGCACACGGGGCTCTGGTCAAAAGTAGTGCACTGTATAGGGAATAGGGTGCCATTTGAGACTAGGACTGAGCCTGGAGACTAGCACTGAGCCTGGTCTGTTTGGAAAACCGGTGGAGAATGTGAAGACACTAAGCAGACTGGGGCCACAGGCCAGGGTGACTGAGGAATAGCTGGCATTAGAGCAGGGTGACTGAGGAATAGCTGGCATTAGAGCAGGGTGACTGAGGAATAGATGGCATTAGAGCAGGGTGACTGAGGAATAGCTGGCATTAGAGCAGGGTGACTGAGGAATAGATGGCATTAGAGCAGGGTGACTGAGGAATAGCTGGCATTAGAGCAGGGTGACTGAGGAATAGCTGGATTGAGAGCAGGGTGACTGAGGAATAGCTGGCATTAGAGCAGGGTGACTGAGGAATAGCTGGCATTAGAGCAGGGTGACTGAGGAATAGCTGGCATTAGAGCAGGGTGACTGAGGAATAGATGGCAAGAGCAGGGTGACTGAGGAATAGCTGGCATTAGAGCAGGGTGACTGAGGAATAGCTGGCATTAGAGCAGGGTGACTGAGGAATAGCTGGCATTAGA